>NC_041392.1:471629275-471677549 GCF_002162155.2 Triticum dicoccoides | reverse complement strand
CCGCCCCATGCCGCCCCATGCCGCCGCCACTCTGCCGCCTCGCCGGAGCATGGCCGCCGACCCACCGCCCTCGCCGGACTCGCCGGAGGTAGCGCCGCCGCCGCCAGTTTTCTTTGGAAAACCGCCCAGTTTTTTAGATCCGCGTTTTTTTATTTTATTTAGATCGGTTTTTTTCCCGGTTTAGTTATTTAGCGGACGTTCGTCCGTACGTTGGTTTTAACGAACGGTTTTCGCTCGTTAGTTACAGATAACGAACGTTCGTTTGTTAACATGTTCATCAGTTTTTCTTTTTCTCACATTTTCCGTGATTATTTTCGGTCGCGATTTCTGATTCGATTTTCGTTCTAGTATAACTTTTCGCTCGTTTATCGGAATCAGGCGATTCAAGCGCCTAGAGTTTCGTCTCGAAACCCTCTTTCCGTTTAACCAACTTAAACAAGTTTTTGCTACTGTAAAATTTGACCTTAGTCCAGATTAGTAAACGAAGCTTATTTCTCTCGCCGTTTGAGTTTTGTTGCTTCGTTTGATTTGATTCTTTTTGCAAACCACAGTTCTTAAGTTGAACTTTCTGGTTAGATCTCTTATTTGAGTTTCACCCGTGTTTTTGCTTTATTGCTTATTGTATGCTTGTTTGTTTGCGATAGAGTACCCGGAGTGCGAAGCGTGCTACATCGAGTCTCTAGGTTTCACGGATCATCAACAAGGCAAGTAACACTTTGATCATACCTCTTACTACCCAGTTTTCATTGCATTAGATCAACCCTCAAACATTGCATGGTTAGGATCTGAATTAAATTGTGGGGTTTGGGAAGTAGATGAGGTAGTACATATTCACCTATTTATTATCAAACCCTGGGAGTTACTTCTACGTTGCTTATTTGCCATGCTATGCTAGTAGACATGGATTGGGTTTGAGTGTTTTCATGACAGATGTGAGATTGTTAAATTAATGGTTAACTTAAGGTGGCAACTTTAATACACATCTGGGTGGATTGAGGCACCTGGGGAACCCAGTGATTGCCTGTATTTTTGGAAATCCCGGGGTACCGTGTGGTTTTCCTATGGACCGCCACCCAGGCTCAAAGGGGTCATAAGATTATTCATATTGTAAACTTTCGTGTGCAGCCACATGCCATTATGGGCTCTGGCATAGTTGAGTAAGTTGTGGGAAACCTTTCCATGATGGGCTAGCAGATGTAGGGGATTGTAGGTATACCGGCGTATCTATCGGTTAAGGGGACCTCTTCGGAAAGACTGTGTCTCGGTCATCCGTTTCTCAAACACCATGTAGTGCGAGAAATCCAACGGAGGAGATCGAGTCTTGTGGGGAAAAGTGCACAAACCTCTGCAGAGTGTACAAACTAATCATGGTTAGTCGTGTCCCTGGTTATGGACATCTTGAGTATCTAGTTTTTGGATTTTCATGTGGATCTCATCACTCTTAATATAATTTGATTGTGTTTAATGATGATTACCTTTTTAATTGGGATTGAGTTGGGCGAACCTTCTCAATGTTTAACAACCACCATGATAGTTAAATAAAATTTATTCCTTTGTAGTAGGGAAAAATTGGCTTTTCGCAAAACCTTTAACCTTATAGCCTCCACCAAACCATATATGCATGTAGTGATAGCTTTACATTGTTCATTACTCTCTTGTGTTACATTGCCAGCATATTCTATGTGCTGACCCGTTTTTCGTGCTGCAACGTATCATGTTGCAGACTTTTCAGACGACGAGTAAGGAGCCTTAGGTCGTGGTCTTTCACTCAGTGATGTCGTTGGAGTTGATGGACTCACTTTATCTTCCAAGCCTTCCGCTGTTATCGTATTAGATGGCCTTAATCCATATTTATTGTAATAAGTTCTCTTTTGAGACATTCGATGTAATAAGTGTGTGATTGCCACTCTGTTATAAATCCTTCAAGTACTGTGTGTGTCAGCATTACCGATCCAGGGATGACACTTATACACATAGATCAGACTGTTTGAGGTCTGGTTGCTACTCTTAGGATCTTGCCACTCCTTGTTCCAAAATCCATCAAATCTTTACCCAAGAACTTGAAAACTTCACAACACAAAACTCAACAGAAAATCTCATGAGCTCCGTTAGTATAAGAAAACAAACCACCACTTTAAGGTACTGTAATGAACTCATTATTTATTCATATTGGTGTTAAACCTACTTTACTCCAACTTCTCTATGGTTCATACCCCCCGATACTAGCCATAGATTCATCAAAATAAGCAAACAACACACGAAAAACAGAATCTGTCAAAAACAGAACAGCCTGTAGTAATCTGTAAGTTTCAAATACTTATGTAACTCCAAAAATCCTGAGAAATTAGGAAATCCTAAATAATTTGTATAATGATCTACTTCAGTTGGAATTGGTATTTTATCGCTGTCTGGTAAAAAAATGAAAATTATCTCGTGAGTGCATACTTTCTGTTTTTTCAGCAAGATCAAATAACAATCATCCAAGAAGATCCTAAAGGCTTTACTTGGCACAAACACTAATTAAAACATAAAAAACACAATCATAACAGAGGATAGATGGATTATTTATTACTAAACAGGAACAAAAATCAAGGAATAAAAATAAAATTGGGTTGCCTCCCAACAAGCGCTATCGTTTAACGCCCCTAGCTAGGCATAAAAATAAGAATATATCTAGGTATTGTCATCTTTGGTATGCAATCCATATGTGGCTCTTATAATTGATTAATAAGGTAATTTAATTTTCTTTATAGGAAATTGTTCCATGCCTTTCCTTAACGGAAATTGGAATCTAATATTTCCTTCTTTCATGTCAATAATTGCACCAATCGTTCTAAGGAAAGGTCTACCAAGAATAATAGGACATGTAGGATTGCAATCTATATCAAGAATAATGAAATCTACGGGCACATAATTCCTATTTGCAATAATAAAAGCATCATTAATCCTTCCCATAGGTTTCTTAATGGTGGAATCCGCAAGATGCAAATTTAAGGAACAATCATCAAATTCACGAAAACCTAACACATCACACAAAGTTTTTGGAATCGTGGAAACACTAGCACCAAAATCACATAAAAGCATAGCATTCATGATCTTTAATCTTAATTTTAATAGTAGGTTCCCACTCATCATAAAGTTTTATAGGGATAGAAACTTCTAATTCAAGTTTTTCTTCATAAGATTGCATTAAAGCATCAACGATATGTTTTGTAAAAGCTTTGTTTTGATCATAAGCATGAGGAGAATTTAACACGGATTGTGACAAGGAAATACAATCTATTAAAGATCAATTATCATAATTAAATTCCTTGAAATCCAAGATAGTGGGTTCATTGCTATGTAAAGTTTTGACCTCCTCAATCCCACTTTTACTAATTTTTGCATCAAGATCTAAAAACTCTGAATCATTGGGACACCTTCTAACTAAAGTTGAATCATCTCCAGTCCCATATTTATAAAGATTCATATTGGAAAACAAAGACTTAATAGGAGACACATCAATCACTTTTAGATCTTCATCACTATTATCATGAAAACTAGAAGAACACGCTTTCTCAAAGCAATCATTTTTAGCACGTATCCTAGCTGTTCTTTCTTTGCACCCATCAATGGAAATTTTCATGGCTTTTGAGAGACTCATTGATATCATGCTTAGGTGGAATAGATCTAAGTTTAAAAGAATCAACATCAAGAGAAATTCTATGCACGTTCCTAGCCAACTCATCAATCTTAAGCAATTTTTCTTCAAGCAAAGCATTGAAATTCTTTTGCAAATTCATAAATTCTTTAACACTAGTCTCAAAATCAGAGGGAATCTTATTAAAATTTCCATAAGAATTGTTGTAGGAATTTCCATAATTATTAGAGGAATTACTAGGGAACGACCTATAATTAAAATTTCCTCTATACGCGTTGTTACCAAAATTGTTCCTACCAACAAAATTCACATCCATAGATTCATTATTATTCTCAATCAAAGTGGACAAAGGCATATCATTAGGATCAGAAGAAACACTCTTATTAGCAAACGATTTCATAAGTTCATCCATCTTTCCACTAAACACATTAATCTCTTCAATATCATGAACGTTTTTACTAGTGGATCTTTCGGTGTGCCATTGAGAATAATTAACCATAATATTGCCTAGGAATTTAGTAGCTTCTCCTAAAGTGATTTCCATAAAAGTGCCTCCCGAGGCCGAATCTAAAAGATTTCTAGAAGCAAAATTCAACCCAGCATAAGTTTTTTGTATAATCATCCATAAATTCAAACCATGTGTAGGGAAATTACGTATCATTAATTTCATCCTATCCCAAGCTTGTGCAACATGCTCATGCTCAAGTTGCTTAAAATTCATAATATCGTTCCTAAGAGAGATGATCTTAGCGGGAGGAAAATACTTAGAGATAAAAGCATATTTGCACTCATTCCATTAATCAATACTATTTTTAGGCAAAGAAGAGAACCAAGTTTTAGCACGTTCTCTAAGAGAAAACGGAAATAGCTTCAATTTAACAATATTATTATCCACATCTTTCTTCTTTTGCATATCACACAAATCAACGAAGCTGTTTAGATGGGTAGCGACATCTTCACTAGGAAGGCCAGAAAGTTGATCTTTCATAACAAGATTCAACAAAGCGGTATTGATATCACAAGATTCAACATCGATAGTAGGAGCAATCGGGGTGCTAATAAAATCATTATTGTTGGTATTGGAAAAGTCACACAATTTGGTATTACCTTGATCCATCGTGACAAACAATCAATCCAACACACAAGCAAACAAGAGGCAAGCAAAAAGAAACGAACGGAAAACGGGCGAATAAAATGGCAAAGGTGAAGTGGGAGAGAGGAAAAGGAGAGGCAAATGGAAAATAATGTAATGCGAGGGATAAGAGTTTGTAATGGGTACTTGGTATGTCTTGACTTGGCGTAGATCTCCCCGACAATGGCGCTAGAAATTGGCAAGTTAACGGGAGATCAAATCTTGACTTGACTTGGCGTAAACCTCCCTGGCAACGGCGCCAGAAATCCTTCTTGCTACCTCTTGAGCGTGCATTGGTTTTCCCCTGACGAGGAAAGGGTGATGCACCAAAGTAGCGTAAGTATTTCCCTCAGTTTTTGAGAACCAAGGTATCAATCCATTAGGAGACTACACACAAATCGCCTAGTACCTGCACAAACAAATAAGAACCTTGCAACCAACGCGATAAAGGTGTTGTTAATCCCTTCACGGCCACTTGCAAAAGTGAGATCTGATAAAGATAATAAGATAAATATTTTTGGTATTTTTGTTGTATAGATTGGAAAATAAAGATTGCAAAATAAACTGCGACAGAAATGGCTAGTTGATGGAAAATAATATGATGTAAAGTAGACCCGGGGGCCATAGGTTGCACTAGTGGCTTCTCTCAAGATAGGATATATTATGGTGGGTGAACAAATTACTTCCGAGCAATTGATAGAAAAGCGCATAGTTATGAGAATATCTAGGTATGATCATGAACATAGGCATCACGTCCGTGTCAAGTAGACCGAAACTATTCTGTATCTACTACTATTACTCCACACATTGACCGCTATCCAGCATGCATCTAGAGTATTAAGTTCATAAGGACAGAGTAACACATTAGGCAAGATGACATGATGTAGAGGGATAAACTCAAGCAATATGATATAAATCCCATCTTTTTATCCTCGATGGCAACAGTACAATACATGCCTTGCTGCCCCTGCTGTCACTGGGAAAGAACACCGCAAGATTGAACCCAAAGCTAAGCACTTCTCCCATTGCAAGAAAGATCAATCTAGTAGGACAAACCAAACTGATGATTTGAAGAGACTTGCAAAGATATCAAATCATGCATATAAGAATTCAGAGAAGAATCAAATATTGTTCATAGATAAACTTGATCACAAACCCACAATTCATCGAATCTTGGCAAACACACCGCAAAAAGTATTACATCGAATAG
The DNA here is from genome assembly GCF_002162155.2 of Triticum dicoccoides. Lineage (NCBI taxonomy): Eukaryota > Viridiplantae > Streptophyta > Magnoliopsida > Poales > Poaceae > Triticum > Triticum dicoccoides. Next base: position 471,671,567 of record NC_041392.1, on the reverse strand, counting down.
ATCTCCAAGAACATTGAGGAGCACTTTGTATTGAGAACCAAAGAGAGAGAAGAAGCCATCTAGTTAATAACTATGGACCCGAAGGTCTGTGGTAAACTACTCACACATCATCGGAGAGGCTATGGTGTTGATGTAGAAGCCCTCCGTGATCGAATCCCCCTTCGTCAGATCGTCGGAGAAGGTCCCCAGATGGGATATCACAGGTACAGAAGGTTGCGGTGGTGGAAAAGTGGTTTCGTGGCTCCCCTAGATGTTTTCAGGGTATAAGAGTATATATAAGCGAAAGAAGTAGGTCGGTGGAGCTGCGAGGGGCCCATGAGGGTGGGGGCGCGCCTGCCCCCCTTGGCGCACCGCCCTACCTCGTGGACACCTCGTGGATTTCTTGACCTCCACTCCAAGTCTCCTGGATTGCGTTTGTTCCAAAAAATATCCCCGCGAAGGTTTCATTCCGTTTGGACTCCGTTTGATTTTTCTTTTCTACGAAACACTGAAATAGGCAAAAAAATATCAATTTGCACTGGGCCTTCGGTTAATAGGTTAGTCCCAAAAATAAAAAAAAGTGCATAATAGAGCCCATTAAACATCCAAAACAGATAATATAATAGCATGGAACAATAAAAAAGTATAGATACGTTGGAGACGTATCACCCCCTCCGGTGGTTCTTGGCCCCAGTATTTTTATTTTATTCCATAAAAAATCTCCAAAAAGTTTCGTGCCATTATGAGAAATTTTATTTTTGCACAAAAACAACACCATGGTAGTTCTGTTGAAAACAAGACCAGTCTTGGTTAGTTTCATTCAAATCATGCAAATTAGAGTCCAAAACAAGAGGAAAAGCGTTAGAAAACAAGTCGTTTGCAAGGAGTTGGCTTTTTACGATGTTTGATGTTCTTTCCCATGATGAGATCACTTGTTTGATAGTGACAATGTGGGCAATATGTACAGCCAGGAGGAAACTTACTCATGAAGGTATTCCGCAGAGTCCGCTTTCCACTCATCTTTTTGTTGATATATTTTTTGCGGAGTTGGATCAACTTAAGGAGCCCACACAAAGTGTTGTTACAACTCCATATCATAGCCAGCAGAGATGGACTCCCCACTGTTGGGCTTCGTCAAAATAAATGTTGATGCGGGAGTTTTTGTTGACCACAACATAGGAGCAGCAGTTGCCATATGTAGAGACCGAGATGGGGCATACTTGGGTTCTTCTGTGTTCGTAATTCAGGGGATGACTGATCCCTCAGTTCTAGAAGCAATAGCAGGAAGAGAAGCTCTCGCACTAGTAGAAGGTCTTGGTTTGCAATATTTACACGTAGCTTTAGATTGCAAAGAGGTGGTGAATGGAATTCGAGATGGTACTGCAGGCTCATTCAGAGGAATCATCAAGGAGATAAAAGAGAGAAAAGGTCCTTTATTTCATGTAACTTTGTTCATGAATTTCGAGCTAGTAATTATGAAGCTCATAAGATAGCTAGACTGGGTACTTTGTTGCCTCAGGGTAGACACATTTGGTTGGGCGTACCACATGATGTTTTTGTAATTCCCACAAACATTGCGAACAATCAATAAAGTCTGGCTATCTTTGCTCAAAAAAAATCTACTCCAATGAGCACATGATCTCGCGTGTCAAAAATACTTTTTCAAATGTAAAGAAATTTGAAAAAATAGATGTGTTCGTGATTACACTCAATTCTTCCAGGATAATTTTAGGTGGAAATCTTCAACACTTCATTTACAAAACTCCATGGAGGTGCATTAAGGTTTTTTTTTGGATAAAGGGATTATACTAACCGGTTTCCTCTAAACACATTTAGTCCTAAAACTATGTTTGGTTAGGGTAACAAACCTCAGGATAAATAAGAATTGGTTTTCAAAAAACATAAAAAGTGAGATTTTGAAAAAACACTATCGTTTTTCTACAAATTTGTTTGGCTAATCTACATTCATACTCCTCTACACTTCAACTGGACACGACATTGCATGTAACTTGTCACCGTCGTGATTCGGCACACCCTAGTCGCTCCTCGACACCGGCAAGCTCTGCGTCGAGTTTGTGCGACTTTGAGCGCCACCAGCGGCTGCCGTCTATCGCAAGCCACAGACGCCAATCGGCCCTACCCGCCACCGCTCGAGACGGATACCCTGGAGGGTGGAGCCGTCATACGACGAGCACCACTTTGTTGTGAGCAAGAGCCCTCTGACATTGCCGTCGGGGATCTTGCGCATGTCCTTTGCAAGGATGCCGGTGAAAAGATCAGACGTGTGGTCGTGCGAGAAGTTGGAAACTGATACATTGGGTGACACCGCTACAGTAGCCGATAGCTCGGCGCCGCAGAAAACCGATAGCTCCTCCTGGCATTACAAGAAAGATGGCACGACCGGAGGGGACGACGGTGCCTCGGAGAGCGCGGCACCCATAGGCCAGTGATACGTCCATTTTTCATCATGTTTTCCTACTGTTATTTATGATGTTTTTATGCATAATAATGCTTTTTGGAGTAATTCTAATGCCTCTTCTCTCATAATATGCAAGGTACACACAAAGAGGGAGAATTCCGGCAGCTGGAAATCTGGACCTAGAAAAGCTACGTCAGGCTACCTATTCCGCACAACTCCAAACAAGCTAAAACTTTACGAAGATTTTTTATGGAATAGATGAGGAATATTGGAGCCAATAAGTACCAGAGGGGGCCACCCTGGTGAGCACAAGACACCAGGGCGCGCCCTGGTGGGTTGTGCTCATCCAGGCCCACCTCCGGTGCCCATCTTCTGGTACATAGGTCATTTTGACCTAGAAAAAATAAGGAGAGGAATTTTGGGACGGAGCGCCACCGTCTTGAGGCAGAACTTGGGAAGGATCACTTTTGCCCTCCAGCGGAGCGATTCCGCCGGGGGAACTTCCCTCCCGGAGGGGGAAATTATCGTCATCATCATCACCAACAAATCTCCCATCTTGGGCAGGGAAATCTCCATCAACACCATCTCATCTCAAACCCCAGTTCATCTCTTGTGTTCAATCTTGTTACCAGAACTATAGATTGGTGCTTGTGGGTGACTAGTAGTGTTGATTACATCTTGTAGTTGATTACTATATGGTTTATTTGGTGGACGATTATATGTTCAGATCCAATATGCTATTTAATACCCCTTTTATCTTGAGCATGATTATCATTTGTGAGTAGTTACTTTTGTTCTTGAGGTCATGGGAGAAATCATTTTGCAAATAAGCATGTGAACTTGATATGTGTTCGATATTTTGATAGTATGTATGTTGTGATTCCCTTAGTGGTGTCATGCGAACATCGACTACATGACACTTCACCATATTTGGGCCTAAGGGAATACATTGTGTAGTAGTTATTAGATGATGGGTTGCGAGAGTGACAGAAGCTTAAACCCTAGTTTATGCGCTATTCCGTAAGGGACCGATTGGATCCAAAAGTGTAATGCTATGGTTAGAATTTATTCTTAATACTTTTCTCGTAGTTGCGGATGCTCGCGAGAGGGTTAATCGTAAGTAGGAGGTTTGTTCAATTAAGAACAACACCTAAGCACCGGTCCACCCACATATCAAATTATCAAAGTAGCGAACACGAATCGAATCAACATGATGAACGTGACTAGATGAAATCCACGTGTACCCTCAAGAATGCTTTGCTTATTATAAGAGACCGTTTTGGCCCATCCTTTGCCTCAAAAGAATTGGGCTATCTTGCTTTACTTTTGTTACTACTATCGTTACTTGCTCGTTACAAATTATCTTTCTATCAAACAACTCTATTACTTACAATTTCAGCACTTGCAGACATTACCTTGCTGAAACCACTTGTCATTTCCTTCTGCTCCTCGTTGGGTTCGACACTCTTACTTATCGAAAAGAGCTACAATTGATCCCATATACTTGTGGGTCATCAAGGCTATTTTCTGGCGCTGTTGCCGGGGAGTGAAGCGCCTTTGGTGAGTGGAATCTTGTAAGGAAACATTTATATAGTGTGCTGAAATTTATTGTCACTTGTTACTATGGAAAACAATCCTTTGAGGGGTTTGTTCGGGGTATCTTCACCTCGACCGGAACCACAATTAGCTACCCCTCAACCTACTTCACCTACTGAAAATATTGGATATGAAATTCCTTCGGGTATGATGGAACAACTACTAGCTAATCCTTATGCAGGAGATGGAACCGAACATCCTGATATGCACTTGATATATGTGGAACAAGTTTGTGGATTGTTTAAGCTTGCAGGTTTACCCGGAGATGAAGTTAAGAAGAAGTTTTTACCTTTATCTTTGAAGGGAAACACATTGGCATGGTATAGGTTATGCGATGATATTGGATCTTGGAATTGGAAACGATTGAAATTGGAGTTCCACCAAAAAAATTATCACATGCATCTAGTTCATCATGATCGGAATTATATATATAATCTTTGGCCTCGTGAAGGAGAAAGTATCACTCTAGCTCAGGGGAGGCTTAAGTCAAGGCTATATTCGTGCCCCAATCATGAGCTCTCAAGAGAAATTATTATCCAGAATTTCTATGCTCGGCTTTCTCATAATGATCGATCCATGCTTGGTACTTCTTGTGCTAGCTCTTTATTAAGAAGACTATCGAATTTCGGTGGGATCTTTTGGAAAGAATTAAATGCAACTCTGAAGATTGGGAACTTGACGAAGGTGAAGAGTCAGGTGTTAAGCTTAAGTATGATTGTGTTAAATCTTTTATGAATACCAATGCTTTTCAAAAGTTTAGCACTAAATATGGACTTGACTCTGAGATAGTAGCCTCCTTTTGTGAATCATTTGCCACTCATGTTGATCTCCCTAAAGATAAGTGGTTTAAATATCACCCACCTATTAAAGAAGAAATTAAAGAATCAGTACTAGCTAAAGAGGAAACTATAATTATAATATTGATCCAGATGTTCCTACTACTTATATTGAGAAACCACATTTCCCTGTTAGGATAAAGGAACATGCTAAAGTTTCAACTAGGGTAAACAAAAGTTATATTAGAACACTCAAACCTGACGAACAAATTAAAGTAGAGCATAGTTTTGGTATGGTTAAGGATCTCCTGGAAGAAAATGTAGATGTGCATGTTATTTACTTCTGTGAAGAAGCTGCTAGAATTGCCAAACTTCATACAAAGGATAAACCTAGACCTGTTGTTGGCATGCCCGTTGTCTCAGTTAAAATAGGAGATTAGTGTTATCATGGTTTATGTGACATAGGTGCTAGCGTGAGTGCTATTCCTTATTCCTTATATAAGAAATTATAAATGACATAGCACCCGCGGAGATAGAAGACATAGATGTTACTATTGTTGGGGGAATGCAGTATTTCAAAAAAATCCTACAATCACGCAAGATCTATCTAGGAGATGCATAGAAACAAGAGGGGAGAGTGTGTCTATGTACTCACGTAGACCAAAAGCGGAAGCGTTTAGTAACGCGGTTGATGTAGTCGAACGTCTTCGCGATCCAACTGATTCAAGTACCGAACACACGACACCTCCGCGATCAACACACGTTCAGCTCGATGACGTCCCTCGAACTCTTGATCTAGTTGAGGCCGAGGGAGAGTTCCATCAACACAATGGTGTGGTGACAGTGATGATGAAGTTTACCGGCGTAGGGCTTCGCCTAAGCACTACAACGATATGGCCGAGGTGTGTAATTGTGGAGGAGGGCACCACACACGGCTAAAAGATCAACTTGTGTGTTCTAGGGTGCCCCCCTCCCCACGTATATAAAGGAGGGAGGAGGGGAGGGCTGGCCGGCCCCTAGGGCGTGCCCAAGAGGGGAGTCCTACTAGGACTTCTAGTCCTAGTAGGATTCCACCAAAAGGGATAGAGGGGGAAGGAAGGAGAGGGAGAGGGAGTAGGAAAGGGGGAGCCACCCCCTTCCCTTGTCCAATTCGGACTGCAAGGGGGGCGCATTTGCCCTGGCGGCCATCCTCTCTCTCCAATAAGGCCCATGGTGGCCCATTAGTTCCCCCGGGGGGTTTCGGTAACCCCTCCGGCACTCTGTTTTTACCCGAAACTACCTGAAACACTTCCGGTGTCTGAATAACATGGTCCAATATATCAATCTTTATGTCTCAACCATTTCGAGACTCCTCGTCATGTCCGTGATCTCATACGAGACTCCGAACAAACTTCTGTACATCAAATCACATAACTCATAATACAAATCGTCATCGAACATTAAGCGCGCGGACCCTACGGGTTCGAGAAGTATGTAGACATGACCGAGACACATCTCCGGTCAATAACCAATAGCGGAACCTGGATGCCCATATTGGATCCTACATATTCTACGAAGATCTTTATTGGTCAAACCGCATAACAACATATGTTGTTCCCTTTGTCATCGGTATGTTACTTGCCCAAGATTCGATCGTCGGTATCATCATACCTAGTTCAATATCGTCACCGGCAAGTCTCTTTAATTGTTTTGTAATGCATCATCCCATGGCTAACTCATTAGACACATTGCTTGCAAGGCTCATAGTGATGTGCATTACCGAGAGGGCCCAGAGATACCTCTCCGATACACGGAGTGACAAATCCTAATCTCGATCTATGCCAACTCAACAAACACCATCAGAGACACGTGTAGAGCATATTTATAATCACCCAGTTACGTTGTGACATTTGATAGCACACAAGGTGTTCCTCCTGTATTCGGGAGTTGCATAATCTCATAGTCTGAGGAACATGTATAAGTCATGAAGAAAGCAATAGCAGAAAAAAAAACGATCATTATGCTAAGCTAACGGGTAGGTCTTGTCCATCACATCATTCTCTAATGATGTGATCCCGTTCATGAAATGACAACACATGTTTATGGCTAGGAAACTTAACCATCTTTGATGTTTTTTACATCGCAAGAAATTAATATCAAACGGAGTCCAAACACCGCGAAACTTTACGAAGATTTTTTTACCAGAAGGAACCCAATGGGCCAGAGCTGCACCTGGGGGGTGCCCCGAGGGGGGCACAACCCACCAGGGCGTGCCAGGGCCCCCTGGCGCGCCCAGGTGGGTTGTGCCCACCTCGTTGACCTCCCGCACCCCCTCTTTGCACTATAAATTCCCAAATATTCTGAAACCCTTCGGGGTTAACCTAGATCAGAAGTTTCACTGCCGCAGGGCTCCGTAGCCACCGAAAACCAGTCTAGACCCGTTCCGGCACCCTGCCAGAGGGGGGAATCATCTCCGGTGGCCATCTTCATCATCCCGGCGGCCAACACAATGAGGAGGGAGTAGTCCACCCTCGGGGCTGAGGGTTTGTACTAGTAGCTATGTGATTAATTTCTCTCTCTTGATCTATATCATGGGCTTTGTTAATATATTCGAATCATATGATGTTTCTCCCCTCTATACTCTTGTTGTGATGAATTGTATCTTTACCCTTTGAAGTGTTGTCATGTCGGATTGAATGTTCGTATTTGAGAACACATGATGTATGTCTTGCAGTATGAATACTTGAGGTGACAATGGGCCTTATTGATTCACTTGATATACATTATGGCACTCAACTTGTGGATTCCCGCAGTGATACTGGGGTAATATTTGCATAGGGTTGATGCACTTTTTTATTATCTTTTCTCCGATAGAAACTTTGGGGTCCCTTGTAGTTCTTTGTGTGGATTGTGTATTATGAATATGAATTTGCTTTGGTGTTATTCTAGTACAAACTCTAGGATAGATCGAACGGAAAAAATAGCTTTGCGTTATTTTAGTATGAACTCTTGAATAGATCAAGCGGAAAGAATAGCTTTGAGGTGGTCTCGTACCCTACAAGCAATTTCTATCTTGTGTTCTCCGCTAATAGGAACTCAGGAGTGATTCTTCGTTGCACTTTCAGGGATAATCATATGATCCAACTATGTTAGCACTGTTGAGAGATTGCACTAGTGAAAGTACGGACCCTAGGCCTTGATTTTAAGCATTGCAACACCATTTTTGTGCCCGTTTACTATTTGCTACCTTGCTGTTTTTATTTATTCAGATTATAAAAATATACTTCTACCATCCATATTACACTTTTATCACCATCTCTTCGCCGAACTAGTGCACCTATACAATTTGCCATTCTATTGGGTGTGTTGGGGACACAAGAGATTTCTTGTATTTGGTTGCAGGGTCATTTGAGAGAGACCATCTTCACCCTACACCTCTTGCGGATTGATAAACCTTAGGTCATCCACTTGAGGGAAAATTGCTACTGTCCTACAAAACTCTGCGCTTGGAGGCCCAACACGTGTCTACAGGAATAAAGTTGCATAGTAGACATCAAGCTCTTTTCTAGTGCCGTTGCCAGGGAGGTGAGTGCTTGAAGGTATATCTTTAGATCTTGCAATTGAATCTTTTAGTTTCTTGTTTTATCACTAGTTCGGTTTATAAAAGAAAACTACAAAAAAATGGGATTTAGGTTGCATCATATTATTGATCATCTTTATAATATCTTTCTTGAAAATGATGGTTCGGAAAATTGTGCTCAATTGTTAGAAGAAGAAGTCAATAAATGCTTGGCATAAAATATTTGAATGATGAGCATGATTGCAATGTTGTTAGTGTGAATTATTTGAATATCCAAAATGCTAATGATGATTGCACAATTCATGACAAAAATTCTTATATAAAAATGATGATTGCACACCAAAAAGGGAAGATAGATTTTGTATGAAGCATAAATATTTACAAACAAAAAGGTTGCAAGAGAGGCTAGATGATTGTGCTGAAAGATGTAATTTTTTCGCCATCCTTGTGAACTTTGCAATGAACGTGGTCATTTAAATCTCCAATGTAATTTATTTCATGATCAAATCGTGTCCAAAAATTGTGATAACTTGATTACACTTAAGCATCATAAAGATCTTAGCCTTCTTTTGGGGTATGAAGAAATGAAACATATAACTAAGGGTTTTCCAAATCCCGAGATATTTCTTGGTTTTGATCTAGAAGAAATTTATATGTTTTGTGCGGTAAATTGCATTGAGAATCCTTATATTTCCAACTATCTAAAGACAAGAAACAAATAGAATATGAAGAGAGTACTAATGAAAGGGAAAATATTTCCCAATACCCTCCTAGTTTTACTGTGATGAATCAGGTAACGAGGATGAGCTTCCTATCCAATCAATCTCTTCAACAAGAAGCTTGAAAAAATTAATTAAACCCACACATGGTGTGGTGAAGAAGAAGAAAAGAAGAAAGGATAGAGGTAAAAATGTATCTCTCCCAAATAATGATGCTCCCATCACCATCGTGCCTCATGAAAGTGAATCAAATATGTTGATGGAGGATGATGATATTGATGATGATTTTGTTATGCCTATTGCTTGTTGCGATGATTATGATTGGGAAGAATATGATAATAATGTTTGCTATCCTATTGGTGCCATTCATGCTATTGATAAGAATGATTGTGATGATATGCAAAACCACAAGCTTGGTGATGCTATGTTTGATGAGTATGATATGTTTGAAGATTTATTTGCTATAAATAATGCTCGTCCTAAGCTTGGGAATGCTTTGCTTAATGAATATGATCCTTTGATTCCTTCTACTTTCGATAAGAAAATTTATTATGATGATAGCATGCTTCCTATTTATGATGATTACATTGATGAAAGTGGATTTGGAGAGGTCAAGACTTTATTTAGTGATACATCAACTATTTTGGAAGATGTTTCAATTGATCATGACAATGAAGTGGCTATCTATGATGATTATTATGATGACATCTATGCCATAAAGTGATAAATCTTCTATGCTTGTGCATCATGAAAAGAGTGTTGTATGTGATGGTTATATTGTTGAATTCATTCATGATGCCTCTGCAAATTATTATGAGAAAGTAACTTATGCCCTTACATATCTCAATAATATCAAGTTTCTTCTCTATGTGTTGATTGTTTCGAAGTTACACTTGTTTTGCCTTCCTATGCTAGTTGATTCTTGTTCCCATAAGTTGTTTGCTCACAAAATCCCTATGCATAGGAAGTGTGTTAGAACTAATGTGCTAGTCTTATGATTCATGATGCTCTCTTTATGTTTCAATTCTTATCTGTTATGTGAGCATCATTGAAATCATCATGCCTAGCTAAAAAGCATTAAAGAAAAGCGCTTGTTGGGAGACAACCAAACACTTTTACCTACTGTTTTTGTGTGTTCACATGATTAAGCTATTGTATTGATCATGTTTTATTTCTTTTGTTTCAATAAAGTGCCAAGTAAAGACTTTATGATCTTGTTGAGTGATAGTTGCTTTGATCTTGCTGAAAAACAGAAACTTATGCGCTCATGAAAATAATTCTTATTTTTAATATAAGAGTGATATTGAGTTGATTATTTTTGCATAAGATTAATATACAAATTGCTCACGTGGTCCTAAATTTTCATTTTTGCAGTAGCATAAGTATGGGTTGAGTGCATATTACTACATACTGTTCTGTTTTAGACAGATTCTGTTTTCAATGCATAGTTTGCTTGTTTTCTAGTTTCTATGGCTTATATTGCTCAATATAAATTGTAGAAATGATATGATACAGTAGGCATTGTGTGAGAACAATTATGAATCTTGTCTTTGGCAGTACCAAAAGTGAAATGGTTTGCTCTTTATCATACTAACCTATCTCACAATGTTTCGTTAAGTTTTGTGTGATTGAAGTTTTAAAGTTTTGGGTGAGATATCGATATGAGGAGAATAAGGAGTGACAAGAACCTAAGCTTGGGGATGCCCAAGGCACCCCCAAGGAAATATTCAAGGAAGATCCAAGCAACTAAGCTTGGGGATGCCTCAGAGGGCATCCCCTCTTTCGTCTCCAACATTATCAGTAACCTCACTTGGAGCTATGTTTTCATTCGTCACATGATATGTGTTTTGCTTGGAGCATCAATTTATTTTGTTAAGAATTTGCTTTATGTTATTTAGAATAATTTTTTGCATCTTTTATTTCAATAAAAGTGGCATTGATAACCTTTGCCATGCTTATCTTGCAAGTATACATGTTGTTGTTTGAAAACAGAAAGTTTACCGATGTTGCAAAAATTCCCGAGTAAAGTCAAAATGTGATAAAGTTGAAACTTTTTGCATAATAAGCTCTGATAAATTTTATACAGTTCAGTAAATTTTCATAATGTTTGGAGTTGAATAAGTATTGATACTCTTGCATTCTTTACATATTATACTTGTCGTGGAGTTGACACGGCAGATGTCCTAGAGCAAGGACTTAGTCGTAGGGCCATCGCACTAGGAAGCTTAAAGGGGTTAATCGGTACAAAGGACACACGAGAGAGTTTTTATACTAGTTCGGCCCCTTACGATGAAGGTAAAAGCCTACATCTAGTTGGGATTGGTATTGCTGAAGTTTCGATCTCCAAGAGGCTCAACTCGCCGGCTTGGTTATCGACTTGGTTGTTTCTTGCCCTAAACCGCCACCGGGTCGTCCCCTTATATACACGGGTTGACGCCTGGTGGACTACAGAGTCCCGGCCGGCTCATAATCGTGTCCGGCTCGGTGACTTCCTTTACATGCCTTTCTTTACAAGTCTTTCCTTATATACGGCGGTTTACAATATCAGGCCTTAAGCCGGCCCCAGGCCTTTGGGCCTTCTATACGTTTAGCAAACTATTATCTTGAATGTTTATTGGGCTTCTTATGTAACCTGCCATTAGGGCTGACCCGGCCCCTCCTGGGCGGGTCATACTGGTAGTAATATCCCCAACATTAGGCCCTAGGTTGACTTTGAACTTTGTTCTTTGTCAATCTTCAATACTTAGATGGAATCCATCCTCTGTCTGAAAACTTCTGTAACCCGCCGTGACGTCATCTTCTGAAAAACACAAAAAACTTTCATGACATCATCTTCCAACGGATCTTTTATTTTTTAATGCCTTCCGAGAATCGAGGCGTCTGTTTAGTTGGATAATCATTATTCGGGTCTCCTTGATTTTCGCGCCCGCCTGTTCATGTACTCCCTTATAAATAGGCATGACCTAGGTCTTTTTCATTCTCCCCCTTTGGTCGTCTTCCTCCTCTCACTATTTCGCTGCCGCTCGAGCTCTGTCGCCGCCGCCGCACTCCTCGTCTTCTCTACCTCAGGCCGCTGCATCGACCTGATTTGACCAGAGAAACGCGACGAACCTCCGCAGTAGCCCTGCATCTGTAAGTCCCTTTCCTTCTCTGCCTTAGATCTGCATTACGGCTTCTCGAGTTCGTCGGTGTTCGTCGCCGCCCGTTACAGACTCTTGATAGATTTCACCTCTGATGCCCTTTCCTGATCGTCAGATAGTGTAGAACTGTTGCGATAGCTGTTTTGCATTCATTTTTGATAGCAGTAGATCCCTTTTTCCTGTATAGATGCCTTGTTAGATGATAAACTCATCTGTACTGGACTTTTAGGTCTAGAATATTTTCTTTTTGGGACAGCCATTTGATCCAAAATAATAATGATAGCTTGGTGAAACTTGTTTATGCCAACACTTAGCTGAATCTGCTTTCTGAGAAAGTCTGTAGTCATGGCAGCTTACCACTCCGGCTTTCTTTTCCTTATATGTCATTAGCCCTTAGTTTAAGCCGCCGTTACTTGTTTTACAACTTCAACCTTTAACTGTTAATTTTGCCGTAAATTGAATCGGCATGTTGTTTTTCCTTTTTCAATCCCTTGCATGTCATGCCGTCAAAGACGCCCACCATCTGCAATTGGGTCCCCTCAACCATAACTGAGGAGCATTTAAAAGAGTTCTTCCTCATTGGGTTTCTGCCCTCAAGAAGCATCATGTCTTATCGTGCTCCTGACCCGAAAGAAGAACGACCCAATCCAAAAGACGGCGAAGTGATCATCTTTACTGACCACATGAACCGGGGCTTCTCACTGCCCGGTTCAAAGTTTTTCAGAGAAGTTCTTCACTTTTTCAAACTCCATCCTCAGGATATTAGGCCCAATTCCATGTCCAACATTTGTAACTTCCAAGTGCTCTGTGAGGTATATCTTTAGCCAGAGCCGACTGTGGAACTATTTAGAGAGTACTTCTATCTGAACGGCAGAACGAGTGCACCAATGGCCTTAGCTTAGAGCTTGGAGGCATCTCAATTCAGCGCCGGCAGGGTGATGTATTCCCTCTCATAGTTTTACCAAGTCACCCAAAGGACTGGAACCAAACTTGGTTTTACTGTCAGGACATCTCACCCGCCAACAAGAAGCCACTGCCGGGTTACCGCTCCGATCATCTTGACTCCAAGTTCACCCTGCTAGATAAACTTACCGTTGCTGAACGTAAGAAGCTGATTCCATCTATCAGAAGAATCAACGGTTTGTTGGGGAATGGTTTAATCGGAGTCGATCTAACCCGCTGCTGGATCTCATGGTGGATTATTCCATTAAGCCATCGTTCAAAATTGATGTATGAATATGGTGGAGACCCGGACGACTCTCTCCGTCATACCCCGGTTCAACTAACCGAGGAGGACATTGTCGCAATGTCAAACGTTCTGGTGAATGCGAAGTATGAAGATTGCGGTGTTGTTGGGTTAAATCCCTTCTGTAAATTTAACCTGGTACCAGAAGTAAGGATATTTTGATCTTTTCTCCTTTGTATTTTGTCCAACCGTATTGTTTATCACTGATCCTTCCTCTTGTCTTTGTAGGCCAACTCTGACTTTTGGAAAGTGAAATATGATCACGAAGCTGCCAAGAAGGCGAAACTCGCCGCCATGAACGCCAAGAAATCGACCCGGAGATTGAAGAAGAAAAAGAAAACTACTGCTGAAGATTTAATGAAACTTGATGACATGTCTGACTCGGAGGTAGCCCTTGATTCCCTTGGCCAATTTTTTAACAATCTTATTGACACTGATCCTTACCAGGATGACACTAGGGCCAGTCAGGCCGGGGAAGCAGAGGTAACTATCATTTCCTCCGACTCAGAGCCCTTACCAAGACACAAAGTTGGACGAGTGATCCGTAAAGTAAGGTTTTCTAACCCCTTAGCTCACTTGGATCCCAACTTTCATTTGAAAAAGCAGCAACATGAAAGCCGCCGTGAAGTTGGGATTGAAGATGAACCGGCTGTCGTCCTTCAACAGACCCCTCGAAAACGCCCGAACGAGGTTTACTTATTACTGTCCTTAACTCGTTTTAATGAATCCTGCTCCTTGTATTTCTTTTAACTCTTTTCTTTTACCTTTTTAGGAGGTGTCTCATTCCTCAGGCGACTCATCACAAACACAATTTCTGGCTTTCAAGACTGCTCCTGGGTAATCAGAAATCCTCTTTTCTTCCGGGTTGCTCAATTGTATCTTGATGCTGACAATCTTGCAATATTTTTTCCTTAGCGGCCAGGCTAAATCCAAGAAGGCGAAGGCAGCAAAACCGGCGGAAGACCCGCCAGTGCTAGCATCTGACCTAGCTAGGCCGCCTTCTCCATCAAATGACGCCCCAGAAGACCCGCCTATTGTCAATGAAGCAAATCCTCCTCCACCGTCCCTTGACGAAGCCACTATGAATCCTTCTACAGCTGGACCGTCAAGCTCAATCGACCCGCCGTCTCCACGTGCTCAAGATGTTCAAATTACTAGGAGCCGCTTTGTTGAGCCGGGGAACCCGACGGTGTTGGCTCGGTGCACAGCAAAGCAAGAAGCATTAGAGAGGCAGAAGGTTCACTTTGATGCTGCCAATTATGACTGTCTCAATGCCAGTGATATCTTATCCGGCTATCTCAGTCATGTACACTCTAGTTGTGAGTCTGAGATCGAGATGATCAAGCAGCTTCAGTCGAAGTATGAGGTACGTTGTTTCCGGTTTACTAATATTCCTTCAGCCCCCAAGTCTTCAGATTATGAGAGAAACGGAATAACCTATAGACTTAAAGTACAGGCCGAGACTTTTAGCTCTGAATCTTTGCCTGATATTGATAGAAACAAAAACTTCACCTATAGTTCCCAAGGACCGGTTTATTTTGATCATCAATGAATCAGTACTTTAGAATTTAAAACCGTCTTCAAAGTACTTAACACTCCAGTTTAACCTTGATAAACTTGCTGAACTGCGTACATTAGCCCCCAAGTGCCAAGTGTTGTTACTTTGTAAGGGACTTGGGACTTTAAATATGTTTGTAGAGTCGTAAAAATTTGATTTGGCATACATTAGCCCCCAAGTGTCAAGTGGTTTACTCGTAAAGTACTTTGAGACTTGAATCTTGAATTTGGATATTTGAATTTGAAACCAAGTCTTGACTTATCTGAACATTTCACAGAATGCCTTGTCTGAATTGAACTCTCAATTGTCGAACGCAAAGACCCGGCTAGCAAGTCAGGAGTCCGAAATCAAATCTTCCACTTCCAAACTGCAAATGAGCCTTTCTGCAACAGAAAATTTGAAGACCAACTTTGCTACCAAGGAGAAGGTTTGGGAAAATGAGAAAACACTTCTGACCTGACGAGCTGAGACAGCCGAAACAGCTTTGAAAGAAATTTCAACAGAGCTGAACAGTTTAAAGGGTCAGGTGTCTCAGATGGTCGCTGCTATCTTTGGTAAGCTGCCTGATTTGACCTTTCGTATAATTTTTGCCAAACCGGAGTATAATCCGCCAACTTACTCTATTAAAAATATATGCAGGTCCATGAAGTAAAAATCTGAGCCAAGACCCGTTGATTAAACTGAAGGCAGTATACACCTTGGTTGAACAATTGTATATTGGTGCACAACGGGCTCTGGCCGCTATCTCTCCTGCAAATCAAGGACCCAGCCGGCTCAGCGATGTCCTGAAGAAGCTGTCCATCCTTCCTGCCAGATTCCAAGAAGTAAAACGATCCTGCGCGCGAGCCGGAGCTTTGAATGCCCTAAGCCGCTCCAAGGCTTGGGTGCCAGACCTAGACCCGGTGGACGTAGCAAGAGGTTACCCTACTGTGAAGGAGGACGGGTCTCCGTTTGATCATGATGATTTCATAGCGTGCGTACGCGAAGTCCGGCCTCAGGCGACTAGTCTTGGAGATGACACCAATGTTGATAAGTACCAGCCGGGTTTTGATAGTGAAAATAAGAAGATGGCCACTCTTTCATACAAAGTAGCAGATCTGATCCCACCAGTGAAAGAAGATACCTTTGCCCCGAAAATTGATCCGGTCGGCCTGATTGACGACGAAGCCGAATTTGTCGCCATGAACAGCTTTGATTGGTCAAAATCCAACTTCCAGCAAACAGAAGGTGGTGAACCGGCGAGGGAGGGACGATGATCATCTTCATGGGCTTATAAAGCCTTGTAATAACTTAGTTGCTAAAACACCGCATGTTTGCTTATGCCATCGCGCATAAAATACTTCTATGTGAATCTGCTTCCAGATGTCAATGTATACATCGTTCAATGTTTGTCTCTGCAATGTTTGAACTCTGTTCCTGTGAATACAAGGAAAAGACTGGCAAGGCGGTTTAGAACCAAACGGGCTTAAACACCTAATTCACAGCCAATATATTTACCTCAATAAAAAGCAGAGACAAATATAAAGAAAGGATAAAGGTTAATACTAACTCTTGAGTTAACGCAGCGGGTAAGCGCATATAAGTAAGAACCATACCTTGTCCTTGTTGATCCTTAGATCGCCGATTTTAATAATCCGGGTGGTGAACTTGATAATTTAATATGTATGAAAGTTAATACTTCTTGAATACTCAATGATCATCATATCTTAGTAGCTCGTATCTTTGGATCCTTGAGCCACCGGCTTGAATAACCCGGGCGGCTGTGTTGTCCAATAATTGAGCCGGTGAAGAAAACTAGGCTATCTTATTTGTAATATTGAAACAACAAAAGCTAAAAGGCAAGCAACATATAATAAACATAATTTTAACTATGTATTCAAAAGGCTGGGGGTTTCTGATTTGAATACGATCAGTAAACCGGACCGAAGGGGTTAAGCTAAGGTTCGAATACGACCATATAGCTCCCAATGGCTTTGGCGTTGCGCCGATCAAGAGGGTACCGACAACTATGTTCTCTTTGGTTCAAATACGACCTATGTTTGAACAGGAAGCCCCCAAATGACCTTGAGAGGTTTTTAATGACCCTGATTCGAATATGATCCAAGTCGGACTCAAAAGGGGTTAAGCTATGATTCAGATACGATCTAGAAGCCCCCAAGTGAGTTTGGCCTTGAGCCGATCAAGAGGGTTATGACAGCTATGTTCTCTTTGGTTTGAATACGACCTATGTTTGAACAGGAAGCCCCCAAGCGACCTTGAGATTTGCAGCTAGATTCGGATATGATCATAAGCTGGACCAAAAAGGTTAAACTTGATTCAAATATGATCAGCTCCTTAATAATCATTTGTAAGTAAGAAATAATAAAGATGTATAGTCTGTGAAAAGAAAAGAGACCGATGGTCTTACTTTATTGCTTATCATAGTATATACAACGTGAACGTATGTACATGTTGAGAGCCGGTGGCTCAGGTGTAATATGGCCGAAGTTGAGCAATGTTCCATGGCCGGCGGGTCTCCTCTTCCGACTTACGTGAGTCTGCATGCTCTCGAACGTCAATGAGGTAGTATGACCCATTGTTTAAATTTTTACTGACCACAAAGGGTCCTTCCCAAGGTGGGGATAACTTGTGTGCATCTGAAAGATCCTGGATGAGCCGGAGCACCAAGTCGCCTTCCTGAAAAGTCCTGGACTTAACCCGACGGCTGTGATAACAACGCAGGTCCTGTTGATAAATTGCTGACAGCGCCGCTGCTAAGTCTCTTTCTTCATCCAACAAGTCAAGCACATCCTGTCTGGCTTTTTCAGTGTTAGCTTCAACATAAGTCGCCACACGGGGTGAGTCATGACGGATGTCACTAGGCAACACTGCTTCTGCTCCATAAACCATGAAGAAGGATGTGTAACCCGTAGACCTGTTGGGCGTAGTATTGATGCTCCATAACACTGAGGGTAACTCCTCTACCCAACAACCCGGCGTTCGTTGTAAAGGAACCATAAGCCAGGGTTTTAGCCCTTTCAGAATTTCTTGATTGGCTCTCTCATCTTGACCATTAGATTGAGGATGAGCTATAGAAGAAACATCAAGCCGGATGTGCTCTCGTTGACAAAACTCTTCCATAGCCCCCTGGGACAGATTAGTGCCATTGTCTGTGATAATACTGTGTGGAAAACCGAAACGGAAGATTACTTTTTTCATGAACTGAACCATTGTGGCTGCATCACACTTACTCACAGGCTCCGCCTCAACCCATTTGGTGAACTTATCAACTACCACCAAGAGATGTGTCTTTTTATCCTTAGACCTTTTGAAAGGTCCCACCATGTCAAGCCCCCAGACGGCAAACGACCAAGTGATTGGAATCATCCGGAGCTCTTGAGCCGGCACATGCGCTTGTCGTGCAAATTTTTGACATCCATCACATCTACTGACCAGATCTTCTATATCAGCGTGAGCCGTCAACCAGTAAAAACCGTGATGAAACGCCTTGGCCACTAAAGATTTTGACCCGGCGTGATGACCGCAATCGCCTTCATGGATCTCACGAAGGATTTCTTGACCTTCTTCGGGGGAAACACACCGTTGAAACGCTCCGGAAACACTGCGATGAAATAACTCTCCATCCGAAATTGTCATGGACTTAGATCGCCGGGTTATCTGCCGAGCCAGGGTCTCATCCGCTGGCAACTCTCCCCAGGTCATGTAGGCCAAGAATGGCACCGTCCAATCTGGGATGACATGAAGAGCCGCTACCAACTGCGCCTCCGGGTCAGGAACAGCTAAATCTTCTTCTGTGGGCAACTTGACAGAGGGGTTATGCAAAACATCCAAAAAGGTGTTGGGTGGCACCGGCTTATGCTGAGACCCCAGCCGGCTTAAAGCATCAGCTGCTTCGTTCTTTCGACGGTCAATGTGTTCCACCTGATAACCTTTAAAATATCCTGCAACAGCATCGACCTCTCGGCGATAAGCCGCCATGAGAGGGTCTTTGGAATCCCACTTGCCAGATACCTGTTGAGCCACTAGATCTGAGTCACCAAGACATCTGACTTGGCTCAAGCTCATCTCCTTTGCCACTCGAAGACCATGCAGCAAGGCTCCATACTCTGCTGCGTTGTTAGTGCATGGAAACATCAACCGTAACACATAACAAAATTTATCACCTCTTGGAGAAGTTAACACGACTCCAGCACCCGAGCCTTCCAATTGCATGGATCCATCAAAATGAATAGTCCAATATGTGTTGTCCGGCTTCTCTTCTGGCATCTGCATCTCTGTCCAGTCATTGATGAAGTCAACCAGGGCTTGATACTTAATTGCAGTACGTGGAACATACTTCAACCCATGAGACCCAAGCTCAATTGCCCACTTGGCGACTCGTCCCGTGGCTTCTCTGTTTTGAATAATGTCTCCCAAAGGAGCAGAGCTAACCACAGTGATTGGATGTCCCTGAAAGTAATGCTTAAGCTTCCGGCTCGCCATGAACACCCCCTAAACAAGCTTCTGCCAATGTGGATATCGTTGCTTAGACTCAATTAGCACTTCACTGACATAATAAACCGGCCGCTGAACCGGATGCTCTTTGCCAGCCTCCTGGCGCTCTACCACAATAGCCACACTAACAGCCCATGAGTTGGCAGCTACGTATAACAATAGCGGCTCTTTCTCAATTGGAGCAGCCAGGACCGGCGGCTCAGCTAGTTGTGCCTTCAGATCCTCAAAAGCAGCGTTCACAGCATCGCTCCAAACAAAAACATCCATTTTCTTCATCAACTGATACAGAGGCATAGCCTTTTCCCCTAACCGGCTTATGAACCGGCTCAAAGCAGCCACACGACCCGCCAGTCGCTGAACATCATTGACGCGGGTTGGTTTGGCTAGAGATGTAATTGCCTTGATTTTCTCCGGGTTAGCTTCAATACCTCGGTTAGACACCAAAAAACTCAAGAGCTTGCCGGCTGGCACTCCAAAAACACACTTGGCCGGGTTAAGCATCATTTTGTAAACTCGAAGATTATCAAAAGTCTCTTTCAGGTCTGTGACCAAGGTTTCCTCTTCCCTGGATTTCACCACTATATCATCCACATAAGCATGAACATTGCACCCAATTTGATCATGAAGACAATTCTGCACACACCGCTGGTAAGTCGCTTGGGCAATCTTAAGCCCAAAAGGCATAGGCACATAGCAGAAAGCTCCAAAAGGAGTTATAAAGCTGTCTTCTATTGATCCTTGACTGCCATCTTAATCTGATGATAACCGGAATAAGCATATAAGAAACTCAACCGTGCGCAACCCGTCGTAGCATCAATGATCTGATCAATACCGGGGAGAGCAAAAGGATCAGCCAGACAAGCCTTGTTCAAATCCGTGTAATCCACACACATACGCTAGGTGCCATTCTTTTTGAGTACAAGCACCGGGTTAGCTAACCATTCGGGGTGAAAGACCTCCACAATGAACCCGGCTGCCAAGAGCCGGGCCACCTCTTCTCCAATGGCCTTGCACCTTTCTTCATTGAACCGTCGGAGAAACTGTCTGATAGGTTTGAACTTTGGATCGATATTAAGAGTGTGCTCAACAAGTTCCCTCGGGACACCCGGCATGTCTGAAGGTTTCCATGCAAAGATGTCCCGGTTCTCACGGATGAACTCAATGAGCGCGCTTTCCTATTTCGGATCCAAGTTTGTGCTGATGATGAACTGTTTGGATGAGTCGCCAGGTACAAAGTCAACCATCTTAGTGTCATCAGCTGATTTGAATTTCAACTTCGGCTCATGCTCTGTTGTTGGTTTATTTAATGATGTCATGTCCACCGGGTCAACATGATCCTTGTAGAATTTTAACTCCTCTGTTGCACAAACAGATTCAGCATAGGCAGCATCACCTTCTTCACATTCCAAGGCTATCTTCCGGCTCCCATGTACTGTAATGGTGCCCTTATGACCTGGCATCTTGAGCTGCAAATATATGTAACACGGCCGAGCCATGAACTTGGCATAAGCCGGCCGCCCAAACAGAGCATGATATGGGCTTTTGATCTTAACCACTTCAAAGGTTAATGTTTCTGCTCTGGAGTCATACTCATCCCCAAAGGCTACTTCCAGCTCAATCTTACCAACTGGGTATACCGATTTACCAGGTACCACACCGTGAAAAACAGTGTTGGACTGTTTAAGATTTTTATCCGTCAATCCCATCTGGCGGAACGTCTCATAGTAGAGGATGTTGATGCTGCTGCCTCCATCCATGAGCACCTTAGTAAACTTGTACCCACCAACCTGAGGTGCCACTACCAAAGCCAAGTGACCCAGATTATCAACCCAGGGCGGGTGATCCTCTCTGCTCCACACAATAGGCTGCTCCGACCAACGTAGATAACATGGAATGGCTGGTTCAACGGCATTGATGGCCCTCTTGTGGAGTTTCTGGTCCCTCTTACATAAACTGGTAGTAAAGACATGATACTGTCTGCTACTCAACTGCTTCGGGTTGCTCTGATAGCTAGATTGCTGCTGCTGCTGATTCCCTTGGCCATGTTGCTGATTATATCCTCCTTGGTGACCAGGATAACCCTGACCGTGAAAACCTCCTCCGCTTGAACCGGCGCCCGAGCCCTGAAAGCCGCCTCCACCTGATCCGCCACCTGGGCTGTGACCCCCATCAAATGTGTTTGAATTTTTAAATGCCTTCATGATCGTGCAATCCTTCCACAAGTGGGTGGCTGGTTTCTCCCGGGTGCCGTGTTTTGGACAAGGTTCATTCAACAACTGCTTAAGGGTGGGGCCTGACCCGCCCGATCGAGGGGGTTGTCTGCCCTTGCGTCGCTGATTACCACCCTGCGCATTAGTATTAGCAACAAACTCATCAGCCTTACGTTTATTACCTCCCTGATTTGTCGGGTTATGCTGGTGACCCTTGCCATTGCCGTTCTTCTTTCCCTTCATTTCCTTTTCTTCGTTAGACATCGGGTCCTTGGTGGTATCGGAATCGGCATACTTGACAAGAGCTGCCATCAACGTTCCCATGTCATTACAGTCACGTTAAAGCCGCCCCAACTTCTGCTTCAGAGGTTCAAAGCGGCAATTTTTCTCCAACATCAAAACTGCTGAGCCGGCATCCATCTTATCAGATGAATGTATTATCTCCTTGACCCGGCGCACCCAATGGGTTGTAGATTCACCATCCTCTTGCTTGCAATTGGTCAGGTCCACAATCGACATTGGCTGCTTACATGTGTCCTTAAAGTTCTGGATAAACCTTGCTTTCAACTCTGCCCATGAGCCGATAGAATTGGGTGGCAATCCCTTCAATCAGGTCCGAGCCGTTCCATCCAACATCATGGTAAAATACTTGGCCATTGCAGCATCGCTAACCTCCAACAGCTCCATAGCCATCTCATAACTCTCAATCCAAGCCCCCGGCTGTAGGTCAGCCGTGTAATTAGGCACCTTACGAGGCCCCTTGAAATCCTTGGGCAACCGCTCATTGCGTATGGCTGGGACCAGGCAAGGCACGCCTCAGATTCTTGTGGCCACTCCTGCCTCAACCGAAGTTGCTGGATAAGCCGGAAAGGTTTGGTGAGCCACCTGCTCTGCCGCTATCTGAGCCGCCCGTTCTGCCTCTTGATGAATCCTCTCCTGATCTGCCAAGTTAAGGGCTCCAGCCCGCACCGGCTCATGCCTGTATGGCCGGTTGTGGCATTGAGCATTACTTGACATCACTGCGGACTCTATGTGCCTACTGTAACTCGGGCTCCGGCTTGGGAGAGGAGTTGAATGAATCCCGTCTCGACTGTAGGAGTATGCATCCTGCTGGGCCAAAGCTGTCTGAAGTAGTTCTCTTACCCTCTGGGTTTTGATTGCTGCTGGCGAGTCGCCTTCCATTTGGGAGAGCTGCCAAACGAGCCGACGCTGCGATGAGATTTTCCATAGGGTTGGAGAAGTGACCCAGAGGTGTTGATACATAACGAGGAGGAGTTGTATTCATGCGAGGTGGCTCCATGGCGCGTGGCTCAACTGGTGCACCGGGTGTCGTGACCCGGTTTGCCTCCGGCCGGTTGCTCCTCCCAGCCCCGGGTGTATGGAACAGGTTCCTCGGATACAGTGTTAGAGGTAGACGCGACTGAGTTTTCTCATGCCTCCTCCTCATGACCTCGTTTGATGCATTAAGATCCACCGAGAGCCGGAAAGTTTCTGCTTGAAGCTGCTGAGCACGAGCATCCAGAGCTGCTCGTTCTGCTGCCATCCGGGTTTCTTCCGCGGCTAGATTTTCCTTAGCTTGCACCATCTCCTCCCGCACGCGTGCCACTTCTGCGTCGTGCTGGGCTTTATCCGCCGGTTCTACCACAACGGTTAACAGAGTGGTCAGCCTATCCATGAGGTCCATTAGAACCTGAGTCGGGGGGCACGAGGGGTCTCCTGACCCGGCTGCTGCCGACCCGATAGCTGTCGCTGCCGCTGTGGTGGAGTTCTTCCCGGGCTGCGTCCCCGCCATGCAGACTCCGGCCCAATTCAGCTGCTCAAGGGGGTCCAGAATACTAGTGCCATCGGAACAGCCCCCGAGCATGCCGTCTTGCAGCTGGTACAACGAGTCTGTCTCACCTGTTGATGATGCAGTGTCAGAGCAGATGGCTATCTCCCCGCCTTCCATCGATCCTTCGGAGTATTCACCGCCATGGATGCAGCCTTCGAAGGCATGTTTCACGACAGATTGAACACGGGCAGACCCGGTGCGCTGAGCCGTTTCGATGAGGTTAGTGTGGATGTCCGGCTCGGGGCCTGACTCGCCGATCCGGCCGATGAAGACGTGAATTCCGCCGAAGGGGACCCGGTACCCGTACTCGATCGAGCCGGCCTCGGGGCCCCAGCCTTCGTCGTCGATGTAGAGTTTGTCACGACGACTCTTGGTCATCTGGCCCATAGTGTATCCCTTGAGCCCTTCGAAGTTGCCCTTCAAGAACTCAAATCCACCGTGCACTAGCCCCACGGTGGGCGCCAACTGTCGTGGAGTTGACACGGCAGATGTCCTAGAGCAAGGACTTAGTCGTAGGGCCATTGCACTAGGAAGCTTAAAGGGGTTAATCGGGACAAAGGACACACGAGAGAGTTTTTATACTAGTTCGGCCCCTTACGATGAAGGTAAAAGCCTACGTCTAGTTGGGATTGGTATTGCTGAAGTTTCGATCTCCAAGAGGCTCAACTCGCCGGCTTGGTAATCAACTTGGTTGTTTCTTGCCCTAAACCGCCACCGGGTCGTCCCCTTATATACACGGGTTGACGCCAGGTGGCCTATAGAGTCCTGGCCGGCTCATAATCGTGTCTGGCTCGGTGACTTCCTTTACATGCCTTTCTTTACAAGTCTTTCCTTATATACGGCGGTTTACAATATCAGGCCTTAAGCCGGCCCCAGGCCTTTGGGCCTTCTATACGTTTCGTAAACTATTATCTTGAATGTTTATTGGGCTTCTTATGTAACCCGCCATTAGGGCTGACCCGGCCCCTCCTGGGCGGGTCATACTGGTAGTAATATCCCCAACAGTACTGTTTTGGCAGATTGATATTATGTTTGCATTTTTGCATATGTTTGCATGTTTAATGATTCTATTTGAGGATAGGAGTATTAAATATGCAGAGGCATTTAGTATGCAATGTTGAATAATAGTTTTAGTGATTTGTTATAGTAGAGAATGCTAAGGTTTTTGCATTGGTTTATACTAACTTGTCTCACAAGTTCTTGTTGAGTTTTGTGTGGATGAGGCTTTTGAGATTTAGGAAAACTGTGATATGAGAGGAATTAAGGAGACACAAAAGCTCAAGCTTGGGATGCCCAAGGCATCCCAAGATAATATTGTCTCAAGCATCTAAGCTTGGGGATGCCCCCGTTGGCATCCCACCTTTTTTCTTCAACAATTATTGGTTAGTATCGGTTGAGCCTAAGTTTTTGCTTCTTCACATGATGTGTGCTATCCTTGGATTGTCATTTTATTTTGTTTTGCTTGATGTTTTAATAAAGTACTTAGATCTGAAAGTTTTTAAACAAAATAGAGTCCTCAAATAATTGCCAGGGAGGCCAAGTAAGCGGCATTCACATCCCGTCGACGAAGCTCTTTTCTATGTCATTTACTCTTGTGCTTCACTTATGTCCTATGAGTAAATTGTTGAATAAATTGAATGTCATGAAGTTGAAATCATATCATGCCTAGTGGTAGCTTCACATTGGGTTTAGAAAGTGAAATCTTTTGAGGCTTGACAATCACAATATTGGTCATACAAGCAATTCACGAATAATTAGTATAAGGAAGAGAACTTTCATGTGCAAATACACTATCATGGAAATATTTTGTGATTGTGATCCCCCATGAAAATATTATATGCCAAAATTGTTGACGTTGGACAAGGAAGACAACGTAATGGTTTATGTTTGTTCATATTCACATAGAAGTTATATTGTCATAGATCCTTCAACATGTGGTGCGTGCCCCCCATCTTTGCTAGTCAAAAATGCCGCACCAAGTAGAGATACTACTTGTGCATCCAAAAACCCTTAAACCCAAATCTTATTTTCAAGAGTCCACCATACCTACCTAAGGATTGAGCAAGATCCTTCAAGTAAGTTGTCATCGGTGCAATAAGGCAATAAAAATTGCTTCTAAAAGTGTGAGATCATTTAGTGTAAGAGAAAATTGAGTGTTGTATGAACTTGTGATGGCAAAGTAATAAAAGTGACGGACTATGTAATAAAGGTTTCTATCATAAGGGGAAATATAGCGTGACGTTCTTTTGCACTAAGTGATTGAGCATACAAAAAAATAAGCGCATGGCAACCTCTGCTTCCCTCTGCGAAGGGCCTATCTTTTACTTTTATGTATTTACTTTTATGCAAGGAGTCAAAGTTCTTCTCTCTATTCCTTTTTATTCTTTTGGCAAGCATCATGTGGTGAGGAAAGATCTAGGCACATATGTCCAGTTGAATATGGGTAGCATGAGTTATTATTGTTGACATCACATTGGTATGACGTGCTAAACAAACGGTTTTTAACCCCTTTCCGCGACGGCATTTGGAACCATCCCCAAGTGAGTGTGTGTGATAGGGTGTACTTCCCACACGACCCAGAAATCGTCGGGGATAGGCCCTCCTGGGACCCAGGCTGGGGTAGTGTGCGATCGGGCGAGGCATCGAAACCCAATCATTTCCGTAGGTATGTACATCCCACACGGTAATCCGAGAAAATCATTTCCATAGGTATGTACATCCCACACGGTGAATCCGAGAAAATCATTTCCGTAGGTATGTACATCCCACATGGTGAATCCCAGAAAATCATTTCCGTAGGTATGTACATCCCACATGGTGAATCCTGTAAAAACATTTCCGTAGGTATGTATATCACACACAGTTCTTTATGTGGAAACATTTGTGCAAGGTGGCCTAATGCAAACAGTTCGCAGCCAGAAGCCGTGTGTGATTGTTAGTTGATTGAACACACCTACTTTCTAGAAACCATGCTGGTTGTTTGAGTCCATCACCGACGGTGCTGTCTGAGTAACCGTTTGCAATAGAAAACCCCAATAAGCAGGGTAATTAGCCTATTATTTATAATCCATGTACTAATCAAACTGATATTTCTTATAAAACACGCCAGATATTTCATATCCATATAAAAGCAACCAGGATTTCATAATCGAATTACATCAGATAGCTTCAGCACTCAGTTACGCCATTACACAACAGCGCCAAGTTTCACATGCACCATCAAAAACCTTTGGAAAGTAGCATCATACACGGTAAATAGACAGATGAATCTCATCTGGGAAACTGCAGAAGCGGAAGGCAAATATTGAGCCTTCAGTGATGTTGAATGTCCTTGCAACTTTAGGCTAGTGGCTATGGATAATTGCCCGCCCAACCTTCGTCCTATTTAGCAGGACTTCAATATTGTACCGTGGGTGTTGAATGAATACCTTCCTCGCCTCTTGACCATGCAGGTGGTTTGAGAGGTAATCATCGGTGAACTGCTTTGAAAAGTACTGAAAACAAAGCTATTCATAAATCGCTATTGTAAATTTTGAAATGGTGCAAGGGGTAAAAACAAGGTAAAAGAGTTGGTACTATCCTATAGTTGACTGATATCTTCTTCATTGAGTAAACAAAGATCTTGCTATTATTCGACGCAAGTTTATTCATCCTAACAATCTTCCTGAGTTTCTTGACTTGATTGATATTCATGGACATCTCATTTCCCCATATGCAAAATGGGTCGAACAGTGGGTCTAAGCCTCTCACAGCAGGACCTACATGTGCAAGACCAAATTGTAAGAAACCTAAATATTATAATGATTCCTGCAATTGCACAATAATGTGCTATTAGCCAAAGGACCCTGCTTGAACAAACCTCGATGGTAAACCGCAGTGTCTCCCATTGTTTCCCTACAACACACATAAGGAAGATCTTGATCAGGTTAACTGAGAGTTGCCATACTATCAGTAGAAGATGTATTGAGTACAGCCAAATTCGATTGGTGTCACATGCATAACAATACAAAATTGTACCAACAACAAATGAAAATCAAATTGCAGAACTGAACCAAATAGTTAAATGGATAGCACACCAAATGAACCAAAATAGTTAACAGAGCACGACATTGTGATACGTCTCCATCGTATCTACTTTTCCAAACACTTTTGCCCTTGTTTTGGACTCTAACTTGCATGATTTGCATGGAACTAACCCGGACTGACGCTGTTTTCAGCAGAATTGCCATGGTGTTACTCTTGTGCAGAAATAAAAGTTCTTGGAATGACCTGAAAATCAACGGAGATTATTTTTGGAATATATAAAAAAATACTGGAAGAAAGATCCACGTCAGGGGGCCCACACCCTGTCCACGAGGGTGGGAGCGCGCCCTACCCCCTGGGTGCGCCCCCTGCCTCATGGGACCCCTGACGCTCCACCAACTTCAACTCCAACTCCATATATTCGTGTTCGGGGAGAAAAATATCAAAGAGAAGGATTCATCGCGTTTTACGATACGGAGCCACCGCCAAGCCCTAAACTCTCTCGGGAGGGCTGATCTGGAGTCCGTTCGGGGCTCCGGAGAGGGGAATCCGTCGCCATCATCATCATCAACCTTCCTCCATCACCAATTTCATGATGCTCACCGCCGTGCGTGAGTAATTCCATCGTAGGCTTGCTGGACGGTGATGGGTTGGATGAGATTTATCATGTAATCCAGTTAGTTTTGTTAGGGTTTGATCCCTAGCATCCACTTTGTTCTGAGATTGATGTTGCTATGACTTTGCTATGCTTAATGCTTGTCACTAGGGCCCGAGTGCCATGATTTCAGATCTGAACCTATTATGTTTTCATCAATATATGAGAGTTCTTGATCCTATATTGCAAGTATATAGTCACCTATTATGTGTTATGATCCGTTAACCCCGAAGTGACAATAATCGGGATACTTACCGGTGATGACCATAGTTTGAGGAGTTCATGTATTCACTATGTGTTAATGCTTTGGTCCGGTACTCTATTAAGAGGAGGCCTTAATATCCCTTAGTTTCCAATAGGACCCCGCTGCCACAGTAGGGTAGGACAAAAGATGTCATGCAAGTTCTTTTCCATAAGCACGTATGACTATATTCGGAATACATGCCTACATTACATTGATGAACTAGAGCTAGTTCTGTGTCACCCTATGTTATGATTGTTACATGATCGATCGCATCCGGCATAATTCTCCATCACCGATCCAATGCCTACGAGCTGTTCCTATATTGTTCTTCGCTTATTTACTTTTCCGTTGCTACTGTTACACTCACTACAAAACCCAAAAATATTACTTTTGCCACCGTTATCACTACTATCATATTACTTTGCTACTAAATACCTTGCTGCAGATATTAAGTTTCCAGGTGTGGTTGAATTGACAACTCAGCTGCTAATACTTGAGAATATTCTTTGGCTCCCCTTGTGTCGAATCAATAAATTTGGGTTGAATACTCTACCCTCAAAAACTGTTGCGATCCCCTATACTTGTGGGTTATCAAGAACATTTCTAGCGCTGTTGCCGGGGAGCATAGCTCTATTCTTTGAGTCACTTGGGATTTATAACTGCTTATCATTATGAAGAACTTGAAAGATCAAAGAACCAAGATTTTTCCCTCAACTACGAGGGGAGGTAAGGAACTGCCATCTAGCTCTGCACTTGATTCACCTTATGTTTTGAGTAAGCTTGCGACACCTACACATGATATTGATTCCGATAGGTCGCATGTTATTGATGATGCCACTTCTGCTATGCATGATACTTATGATGAAACTACTTCTATGCTTGATACTACTGTGCCACTAGGTGAATTTCTTGATGAACAACTTGCTAGGGCTAGAGAGAATGAAATTATTGAAACTGATAATATTGATGAAAGTGATGATGAAGATTCTCCCCCTAGATATGAATTGCCTGTTGTTCCCGAGGGTTATGTTATGGATGAAGAAACTACTAGAGGCTTTCTTGCCCGCAATGATAGAAGTGATCTTAGGAAACTATTAGCTAAGCTGAAAGAAAAGTCTTTGAATGCTAGAATAAAATATGATCCTGCTTATGCTACTTCAGCTATCTTTATTACTGATAAGGATTATGATTTCTCAGTTGATCCTGATATAATTACTTTGGTTGAATCCGATCCTTTCTATGGCTATGAATCTGAAACTATTGTGGAGCATCTTACTAAATTAAATGATATAGCTACCCTGTTCACTAATGATGAGAAAACTCGCCACTATTATATCCTTAATTTATTTCCGTTCTCATTAAAGGGTGATGCTAAGATATGGTTTAATTCTCTTGATCCTGGTTGTGTGTGTAGTCCCTAGGATATGATTTACTACTTCTCTGCTAAATATTTCCCCGCTCATAAGAAACAAGCTGCTTTAAGGGAGATACATAATTTTGTGCAAATTGAAGAAGAGAGTCTCCCACAAGCTTGGGGGAGGCTTCTCCAATTACTTAATGCTTTGCCTGATCATCCTCTCAAGAAAAATGAAATACTTGATATCTTTTATAATGAACTAACCGATGCCTCCAGAGATTACCTGGATAGTTGTGCTGGTTGTGTTTTCAGGGAAAGAACGATTGATCAAGCTAAAATTCTATTGAATAATATGTTGACCAATGAAAATAATTGGACACTTCCTGAACCAACTCCTAAGCCAACTCCGAAGAAAAGGGGTATTCTATTTCTCAGTCCTGAAGATATGCAAGAGGCAAAGAAATCTATGAAAGAAAAAGGTATAAAAGCTGAAGATGTTAAGAATTTACCACCTATTGAAGAAATACATGGTCTTAATTTGCCGCCTGTTGAAGAAATACATGGTCTTGATAACCCGACATGGGTAGTAAAGGTAAATTCTCTCTATAGATATGATAAAGCTGAAATCCCGCCTATTAAGTTTGCCAACCAATGCTTAGATGAGTTTGATAACTTTATGGTTAAGCAAGAAGATTTTAATGCTTATTTTGGTAGACAATTGAAACACAATGCTTATATGATTGAACACTTGAGTGATTATATGGCTAGTGTTAAAGGTGAACTTAAACTTATTAGTAAACATGCTTCTATGGTTACCACTCAAGTAGAACAAGTACTTAAAGCTCAGAATGATTTGCTCAATGAACTGAATAGTAAGAATAATGACTTTGTTGTTAGAGTTGCAACTAGAGGAGGTAAAGTGACTCGGGAACCTTTGTATCATGAGGGCCACCCTAACAGAATTGAGAAGGACTCTCAGAGAAATAACGTTGATGCACCTAGTCCTTCTAAAAGGAAGAAAAAGAAAAATGATAGGACTTTGCATGCTTCTAGTGAACCTGTTGTAGACACACCTGAGAATCCTAATGATATTTCTATCTCTGATGCTGAAACATAAACTGGTAATGAACATGAACCTAGTGATAATGTTAATGATGATGTTCATGTTGATGCTCAACCTAGCAATAATAATGATGTAGAAATTGAACATGTTGTTGATCTTGATAACCCACAATCAAAGAATCAACATTATGATAAGAGAGACTTTGTTGCTAGGAAGCATGGTAAAGAAAGAGAACCATGGGTTCAGAAACCCATGCCCTTTCCTCCTAAACCATCCAAGAAAAAGGATGATGAGGATTTTGAGCGCTTTGCTGAAATGATTAGACCTATCTTTTTGTGTATGCGTTTGACTGATATGCTTAAAATGAATCCTTATGCTAAATATATGAAGGAAATTGTTACTAATAAGAGGAAGATACCGGAAGCTGAAATTTCCACCATGCTTGCTAATTATACTTTTAAGGGTGGAATACCCAAGAAACTTGGAGATCCCGAAGTACCAACTATACCCTGCTCCATTAAAAGAAACTATGTTAAAACTGCTTTATGTGATCTTGGAGTCGGTGTTAGTGTTATGCCTCTCTCTTTATATCGTAGACTTGATCTGAATAAGTTGACACCTACTGAAATATCTTTGCAAATAGCTGATAAATCAACTGCTATACCTGTCGGTATTTGTGAGGACGTGCCTGTTGTGGTTGCAAATGTTACTATTTTAACGGACTTTGTTTTTCTTGATATTCCCGAGGACGATAGTATGTCTATTATTCTTGGAAGACCCTTTTTGAATACTGCAGGGGCTGTTATTGATTGCACCAAAGGCAATGTTACTTTTCATGTTAATGGTAATGAGCATACGGTACACTTTCCGAGGAAACAACCTAAAGTCCAGAGTATCGATTCTATTGGAAAAATTTCAACAATTACTATTGGAGGTTTTGAATTTCCTCTTCCTACTGTCAAGAAGAAATATGATATCCTTATTGTTGGGGACATGCATATCCCCGTTGAGGAAACCTAGTGTTATTTGAAAATTCTCCGGTTTCATGTTATTCGAAATGAGTTTGTTAACAAGACCTGATCAACCTTTTTAGTGGATTCCTTTTGATGAGCATGAGATGGATAAATTTAGAAAACACAACTCTTTGTACCCTCTTTTTACTTTCTATTATTTATATTAAATAAAGCAAAATCGTATTTTCTGTCTGTTTTCTGAATTATCCATGCAATAAAAAATACCCCGAAAATAAAAGTTCTCCAAATGCCCTGAAAATTAAATATGATTTTTTTCTAGAATATTTGAGAATATCTGGCACTGAGAACACAACAGGGGGAGCAAGCACCTGGCCACAAGGGTCCAGGGCGCGCCCACCCCCTGGGTGCGCCCCCCTACCTCGTGGGCCAATGGTGGCTCCCCTACACTTATTCCAGCTACCACACACTCATTCTTCCTCCCAAAAAAGTCACTAGCCAGCTCAAACCCGAGTTCTTGCTCATCCTGCTGCCATTTTCGATCTCCTAGCTCAAAGCTCCATTCACAAAACTACTTTGGGGGATTGTTCTTTGGTATGTGACTGCTCCAACGGTCCAATTAGTTTTTGTTCTAGTGCTTTATTCATTGCAAATTTTTGCTACTTAGGTGACCCTATTCTGGAGCTTGCATGTCAAATTTATATGGTCAAAAGTAGTTTTAATGCATGATTTCGCCTCTAGGCACTTGTAGGAGTAGTGGCTATCAATATTGTTGAGTTTGTTTCACTTTTATTTCGAGTTACTAAAAAATCAGAAATTTTTCAGAGGAAGAAATATGTTTAGGAAAATGTACCAAGGTGGTTCTTAAAGAAAGCAAGGACCCAGGCCCGCAATACGTGATGCAGATAAGGAACCACCAAGAGAAGCTCAAGTGCGGCCTTGTGAATGGCCGTCAGATGATTTCATTGTCCGAGTAGGAATTAAGGAGGAATTTGATGCATATGTGCGTAATGCTGAACTCGAGGGCTTCATACTAGATAAGTGCCCTCAATACTATCACCTAAATGATTCATTTGTGAGAACGTATAAATTTTCATCCCCGCGTAATTCTCACATTGTCCTATTTGATCTTTATGATAAATCTTATACCATGGACTTAGAAGATTTTAACACTGCTTGTAAACTTCCACATTGGGGTAACGTTAGTGAACCTCGCAAATCTGAATATAGAGACTTTCTTGCTAGTATAACTGTGGGGGAATCTAGGGAAATCACACAAGCTACCATAGGGAGCATTCATTTTCCTTCTATACATTATTTTGCTCTCTTCATAGGTAGGTGCATAAATGGTAAGGACGAAGCATGTCACATGTGTGTCCCTGATCTTAGTGTTCTCAAGAATGCTGTATTAGGAGATAGACAATATAACTTGGGGGCCATTGTTGCACGTAGGTTGCATAATAATAGGATCAATGGAGATTTCTTTGGTGGAATTTATGCAACCCGTATAGGTAATTTTCTTGAGATACCCATACGTGGATATGATATTGAGTTGCCTCCTGCTTATTTAGATTATGATGCTATGGTTCGTCATCAGTTTGTTGAGAGGAACGACCAGTCCCTCCAGTACCGACTAATCTTTGACAGGCGACGCACCTATCATGTCGCTCTCCTTGCTCCCGCTTTCTTTGACTTTCAGGCAAAGGGAAGATATTTTATAACCAGGGAGGAGGCGGCCGAGTACGAAAGAAGGGCGGAGGCAGCTCGCCTCCAAGCTGTGGCTCATCAGGAAATTTCTGCTGCATCTCAGTACGACCCCAGCTACAACTTTGGATATCCGCCAGGCCAGCCATGGCCATAGACCAACTTAGGCCAAAAGCCTAAGCTTGGGGGAGTACGTATTTCTCACCAACATTACATTCATGTTCACACACTCATGCTAGTTGTCGGTGCTCATACTTTTTCATTGTAATATCCATGCTAGTTTATTTCCCTTATTATGCTTTCTTCTTGTGTGTTTGATAAACCTTAAGAAAAAACCAAAAAAATTAGTTGTAGCTTTTAGTTAGTTTACTTTCCATGCCTGTAGTAGTAGTAATTAAAAAGAAAACCCAAAAATATTTCTCGTTCTTCTTTTGCTTGTTGGGAGTTGTCCCGTGTAAATAATTTTATTTCTTTTCTTGTTCTTTGGGGTTCGAGAGGAGAAGACTATAATGAAAATGTTGAGTGGCTCTTATATGCATTATTGTTGATCTAACAAAGAGCCCATATTACCTTGTCTTCTCTCTTGAATTGAATGCTTGCAGATTCCAGCTTAGTCCAATGCACGTGCACTATTATTATTATCCACACTATTCGGTCGTGCAAGTGAAAGGTAATAATGATGATATATGATGAACTTATTGAGATGAGAAAAGCTGGTATGAACTCGACCTCTCTTGTTTTTGTAAATATGATTAGTTCATCGTTCCCAACCTATTATGAAAGAAACATATTTGCAATGACAATTAGAGATTGTAGTTGCTTATGCCATGCTTAATTAGCTAGGAGTTTATAATGGTTTACCTTGTGTGCCAACATGCTATTAAAATGCTTGTGATGTGGTATGATAGGGTGGTATCCTCTTTTGAACGATTCGAGTGGCTTGACTTGGCACATGTTGACGCATGTAGTTGAAACAAAATCAACATAGCCTCTACGATATTTATGTTCATGGTGCATTATATCCTACTCATGCTTGCATTCGGTGTTGATTAATTTTAATGCATGTTCATGACTGTTGTCGCTCTCTAACTGGTCGCTTCCCAGTCTTTTTCTAGCCTTCACTTGTACTGAGCGGGAATACTGCTTGTGCATCCAATTCCGTAAACCCCAAAGTTATTCCATACGAGTCCACCATACCTACCTATATACGGTATCTACCTGCCGTTCCAAGGAAATTTGTATGTGCCAAACTCTAAACCTTCAAATAAACATTCTGTTTTGTATGCTTGAATAGCTCACGTATCAACTAGGTTTGTCTGTATGTTCCATGCTAGGCGGGTTATTCTCAAGAGGAGTGGACTCCGCTCCTCACTCACGAGAAAATGGCTGGTCACCGGGATGCCCGGTCCCATGCTTTATGCAAATCAAATCAAAATAACTGCAAACAAAACTCCCCCGGGACTCTTGTTAGTTGGAGGCACTCATTGTTTCGAGCAAGCCATGGATTCATGCTTGTTGGTGGAGGGGGAGTATAAACTTTACCATTCTGTTTGGGAACCGCCTATAATGTGTGTAGCATGGAAGATATCGAGATCTCTCGGTTGTTATGTTGACAATGAAAGTATACCGCTCAAAATATTATTCATATCTATTTCAAAATCAAGCTCTGGCACCTCTACAAATCCCCGCTTCCCTCTGCGAAGGGCCTATCTATTTACTTTTATGTTGAGTCATCATCCTCTTATTAAAAAGCACCATTTGGAGAGCACCGTTGTCATTTGCATCCATTACTATTAGTTTACATTGAGTATGACTTGACTGGATCTCTTTTATCATGAATTACAATGTCTAGTCAGTCCTTGATCTTTAAAGGTGCTCTGCATTTATGTTTTGTGGTCTCAGAAAGGGCTAGCGAGATACCATCTTGTTATATAATATTACGATTGTTTTGAGAAAGTGTTGTCATCTGAGATTTATTATTATTGCTCGCTAGTTGATTATGCCATTGATATTAGTAAACATGAGACCTAAGTGTTATTCTGAATATGGTTAGTTCATAATCTTTGCTGAAAACCTGAATGCTGGCTTTACATATTTACAACAACAAGAGCAAACAAAGTTTGTAAAAGTTTTTCTTTATCACTTTCAGTTTATCAACTGAATTGCTTGAGGACAAGCAAAGGTTTAAGCTTGGGGGAGTTGATACGTCTCCGTCGTATCTACTTTTCCAAACACTTTTGCCCTTGTTTTGGACTCTAACTTGCATGATTTGAATGGAACTAACCCAGACTGACGCTGTTTTCAGCAGAATTGCCATGGTGTTATTTTTGTGCAGAAATAGAAGTTCTCGGAATGACCTGAAAATGAACGGAGATTATTTTTGGAATATATAAAAAATACTGGAAGAAAGATCCATGTCAGTGGGCCCACACCCTATCCACGAGGGTGGGGGCGCGCCCTACCCTCCTGGGCGCGCACCCTGCCTCGTGGGCCCCCTGACCTCCACCGACCTCAACTCCAACTCCATATATTCGTGTTCGGGGAGAAAAAAATTAGAGAGAAGGATTCATCGCGTTTTACGATACGGAGCCGCCGCCAAGCCCTAAACTCTCTCGGGAGGGCTAATCTGGAGTCCGTTTGGGGCTCCGGAGAGGAGAATCCGTCGCCATCGTCATCATCAACCTTCCTCCATCACCAATTTCATGATGCTCATCTCCGTGCGTGAGTAATTCCATTGTAGGTGTGACGCCTGGATAATTAAGCTACAGTAACCTCCTGCTAATGATGCTAGGTCATCACTCTTACTGCTGCTAATCCTCGGTTGATCCAAATCGTAATTCAAATTTAAATTAAAGTCAAAAAATTAAAGTTTTCAAATCTCAAAACTAAAATGTTTAAGGTGTTGCAAGTAATGGCTGGATATTTGTCATGGTGAACCAACATTTTTACAAATTGGTTTTAATGCCCTAAATTAAATAAGACAGTGGCTAAAGTAATGTGTTAAATGCTTTTTAAATTACAAAAATCAAAACTATTTTAGTTGCTCACCAAATCATTTATGGCAGTGACTAAAAATTGCATTGTGATTATATGGCCAAGTCTCATATGATTTAAATGTCAAATGCTAGTGGTTCTAAATAAAACAGAAATAAATAAAAAGAATAAAAACAAAAAACAAAAAGTAAGATAAGGGGGACACCCGACCTTTCTTCAACCTCCTACTCCTCCCCATCACGCTGGAGCTCGCTCGTCTGTTCCCTCGCTGATCGCCACACGCCGGAAATCCACCGGCCCTGCGCGCAGATAAGGGGAAAGCCCCGAACCCTAGCAACCCCTGGCCTCACTTCCCCCCTCCCACGCGCTCCCATGCACGATCTGTAACCCACCCGACGCGCTCATCAGCGCACCGCCGCCACCGTTGCAGCCACCGACGTACCAACGCCAGGGGGGCTCGTTTAGGAGGTGCTCCGTGCTCTCCCTCGTCGCCTGCAACCCTGGATCGGAGCCGGGACGCCCCATCCACGTCGCCCGCTTCCCCGTCATCCCTATCGGCCGCCGTGAAGCTTCGGTCGCTCCTTCTACTCTGGCCCTCCCTGAACCCCCTCGTGCTTGCTGCGGATCCCCTGGTGAGCACCACCCCATTCCCCATTGTTTTCCCCTTGTTGCGTCGCGCCTAGTTACCCCTACAACCATGGGCGAAGCTCACCTCCGCCATTCGCATCGCCACTACAGCCCTAGCATGAGAAGCTCATGACCGAGCCCCGCATCGAGCTCCTGGGCGCCCCAGGAGGCCAACGAGCCCCTCCGTGCCGCTTGCTGAGCCCCGCAGCATCGCCTCCATCCAGCTCCCGTATGCACCGCCGCCTATCACCGTTACTCTGGCCAGCTCCAGCCACCCTAGTTGTCGGTGCTCGCTCCTTTGGATGCGCCACATCGCGACAGTCCCGTAGGAACAAACTGCGACCAAAATGGTCTCCTGTAACTCGTTTCCGGCGAGGTCCAGGGCTGCGCTGCCGCGTTTGGCTCGCTGAAGGCAGCTTTGGCGCGTCTCCAGCCGGTGTCCGACGTGGCGTCCATGTGGCACCGCCTGGGCCACTGACTGGTGGGTCCAGGCCCCCCCATTAATTGAGTTTCCGTGCATTCAATATGCATAATTCAAATTTGAACTACAAGCACAGGCTCTAGTGCATCAAAGTTGTTTGAAATATCACATGTGTGTCCTTGGGTGAATTTGTAGGTCCCATGCAAGAGATGCGAGTGAAATTCAAACATCCGGGCGTCGTGGCTCGGCCGGAAAGATTGAGAAACTTGGTTTTTTAATTCCTGTAGTTCCAAAACACGCCTGGAAATCATGAAACTTGGCATGGTGTCATGGCATGGCACCAAAATGTTGCGGTAATTTTTTGGCCGAATTAGGACAAGCTTTGGTGTAAGCTTCTTGCAAACCGAAGCTTCCCTCAAGAAGGCTCATGGTTCCGAGAGGGAACGTGTCACCTCCGTGTGCAAAACGACATATGTACACTGCCTTCTCTTGCCTTAATTTTGTTACACATGCAGATTAGACCAAACAGAAGTACCGTGCTAAATTTTGGAATTATTCCGGGTTCGTTTGGCCATTTTTATGCATTAATTGAGTTTCTGTGCATTTAATGTGCATAATTCAAATTTGAACTACAAGCACAGGCTCAAGTGCATCAAAGTTGTTTGAAAAATCAGATGTGTGTCCTTGGGTGAATTTCTAGGTCCCATGCAAGAGATGGGAGTGAAATTCAAACATCTGGGCATCGTGGCTCGGCCGGAAAGATTGAGAAACTTGGTTTTTTAATTCTTATAATTTCAAAACACGCCTAAAATTCATGAAACTTGGCATAGTGTCATGACATGGCACCAACATGTTGCGGTAATTTTTTTGGCCGAATTGGGACAAGCTTTGGTGTAAGCTTCTTGCAAACCGGAGCTTCCCTCAAGAAGGCTCGTGGTTCCGAGTGAAGGAAATATGCCCTAGAGGCAATAATAAAGTTGTTATTTATATTTCCTTATATCATGATAAATGTTTATTATTCATGCTAGAATTGTATTAACCGGAAACTTAGTACATGTGTGAATACATAGACAAACAGAGTGTCCCTAGTATGCCTCTACTTGACTTGCTCGTTAGTCAAAGATGGTTAAGTTTCCTAGCCATGGACATGTGTTGTCATTTGATGAACGGTATCACATCATTAGAGAATGATGTGATGGACAAGACCCATCCGTTAGCTTAGCATAATGATCGTTCGGTTTTATTGCTACTGCTTTCTTCATAACTTATACATGTTCCTCTGACTATGAGATTATGCAACTCCTGAATACCGAAGGAACACCTTGTGTGCTATCAAACGTCACAATATAACCGGGTGATTATAAAGATGCTCTATAGGTGTCTCCGATGGTGTTTGTTGAGTTGGCATAGATCAAGATTAGGATTTGTCACTCCATGTATCGGAGAGGTATCTTTGGGCTCTCTCGGTAATGGACATCACTCTAATCCTGGCAAGCATTGTGACTAATGAGTTAGTTGCGGGATGCATTATGGAACGAGTAAAGAGACTTGCCGGTAATGAGATTGAACTATGTATGAGGATACAGACGATCGAATCTCGGGCAAGTAACATACCGGTGACAAAGGGAACAATGTATGTTGTTATGCGGTTTGACCGATAAAGATCTTCGTAGCATATGTAGGAGCCAATATGAGCATCCAGGTTCCGCTATTGGTTATTGACCGGAGATGAGTCTCGGTCATGTCTACATAGTTCTCGAACCCGTAGGGTCCGCACGCTTAACGTTCTGTGACGATTTGTATTATGAGTTATGTGATTTGATGACCGAAGTTTGTTCAGAGTCCCGGATGAGATCGGGGACATGGCGAGGAATCTCGAAATGGTCGAGACGTAAATATCGATATATTGGAAAGCTATATTCGGACATCGGAAAGGTTCCGAGTGATTCGGGTATTTTTCGGAGTACCGGAGAGTTATGGCAAATCGTATTGGGCCTTAATGGGCCATACGGGAAAGGAGAGAAAGGCCTCAAGTGTGGCCGCGCCCCTTCCTCATGGACTGGTCCGAATTGGACTAGGGAAAGGGGGCGCCCCCTTTCTTCCTTCTCCTTCTCCCTTCCCTTTTTCTTATTCCATGTGGGAGGTGGAATCCTACTAGGACTAGGGAGTCCTAGTAGCACTCCGCACTTTGGGAGCGCCCTATGAGGGCCGGCCTCCTCCTCCCTCCATTCTTTATATACGTGGCCAGGGGGCACCCCATATACACAAGTTGATCATTGATCTCTTAGCCGTGTGTGGTGCCCCCCTTCACCATAATCCACCTCGGTCATATCGTAGCGGTGCTTAGGTGAATCCCTGTTCCGGTAGCATCATCATCATCATCACGCCGCCGTGCTGATGAAGCTCTCCCTCGACACTCTACTAGATCATGAGTTTGCGGGACGTCACCAAGCCGAACGTGTGCAGATCGCGGATGTGCCGTACTTTCGGTACTAGGATCGGTCGATCGTGAACACGTACGACTACATCAACCGCGTTGTCATAACGCTTCCACTTACAGTCTACGAGGGTACGTGGACAACACTCTTCCCGTATTGTTGCTATGCATCACCATGATCTTGCGTATGCGTAGGAAATTTTTGAAATTACTGTGTTCCCCAACCATGGCATCCGAGCCAGGTTTATGCGTAGATGTTATATGCACGAGTAGAACACAAAGGAGTTGTGGGCGTGGGTATATACATATTGCTTGCCGTCACTAGTTGATTCTTGATTCGGTGGTATTGTTGGATGAAGCGGCCCAGACCGACATTACGCGTACGCTTACGCAAGACTGGTTCCGTCGAAGTGCTTCGCACACAGGTGGCTGGTGGGTGTCAGTTTCTCCAACTTTAGTTGAATCAAATTCAATGAACAATGTTCTTTCTGAAGATCAAAAAGCAATCACTATACCACGTTGTGGTTTTTGATGCGTAGGTAAGAACGGTTCTTGCTCAGCCCGTAGCAGCCACGTAAAACTTGCAACAACAAAGTAGAGGACGTCTAACTTGTTTTTGCAGGGCATGTTGTGATGTGATATGGTCAATACATGATACTAAATTTTATTGTATGAGATGATCATGTTTTGTTAAAGTTATCGGCAACTGGCAGGAGCCTTATGGTTGTCTCTTTATTGCATAAGATGCAAGCGCCATATAATTGCTTTACTTTATCGCTATGCAATAGCAATAGTTGCAAAAACAATAGTTGGTGACACAACCATGTGACGACACGTTGATAGAGTTATGGAGATCATGGTGTCATGCCGATGACGATAGAGATCATGACGGTATTTTGGAGATGGAGATCAAAGGCACAAGATGATGATGGCCATATCATGTCACATATTTTCATTGCATGTGATGTTTATCCTTTATGTATCTTATTTTGCTTAGTTCGGCGGTAGCATTATAAGATGATCTCTCACTAAATTTCAAGGTATAAGTGTTCTCTGAGTATGCACCGTTGCGATAGTTCGTCGTGTCGAGACACCACGTGATGATCAGGTGTGATAAGCTCTACATTACAACGGGTGCAAGTCAGTTTTGCACACGCGGAATACTCGGGTTAAACTTGACGAGCCTAGCATATGCAGATATTGCCTCGGAACACTGCAGACCAAAAGGTCAAGCATGAATCATATAGTAGATATGATCAACATAGTGATGTTCACCATTGAAAACTACTCCATCTCACATGATGATCGGACATGGTTTAGTTGATTTGGATCACATGATCATTTAGATGACTAGAGGGATGTCTATCTAAGTGGGAGCTCTTAAGTAATATGATTAATTTAACTTTAGTTTATCATGAACTTAGTCCTAATAGTATTTGCATATCTATGTTGTAGATCAATAGTTTGTGATGTAGCTCCTCGTTTATTTTTTGATATGTTCCTAGAGAAAACTATGTTGAAAGATGATAGTAGCAATGATGCGGACTAGGTCTGTGATCTAAGGATTATCCTCATTGTTGCATAGAAGAATTATGTCCTTCATGCACCGTGTAACGCCCCAGATATAACTTTCCCTTTTTGTACTCCAACTCTTGCCGTTTCCGGCGTTAAGTTATATTTATTTCTCGGGTTTAGGTCTTTGTCTCCATGTGTTGTTGTCTTTGTCATGCGTCTCATATCATGTCATCATGTGCATTGCATTTGCATACGTGTTCATCTCATGCATTCGAGCATTTTCCCCGTTGTCCGTTTTGCATTCCGGCGCTTCGTTCTCCTCCGGTGGTCATTTCGAGCTTTCTTTTGTGTGTGGGGATTAAACATTTCCGGATTGGACCGAGACTTGCCAAGCGGCCTTGGTTTACTACCGGTAGACCGCCTGTCAAGTTTCGTACCATTTGGACTTCGTTTGATACTCCAACGGTTAACCGAGGGACCGAGAAGGCCTCGTGTGTGTTGCAGCCCAACACCCCTCCATTTTGGCCCAAAACCCACCAAACTCTGCTCCATGTCCTAGAGCGTTCGATCACGATCGTGTGGCCAAAAACCGCACCTCATTTGGACTCTCCTAGCTCCACTTATGCCTATAAATAGACCCCCCGTTTTTCGGATCTCACCCCCCCCACGAAACCCTAAAAATCCTCCGCGCGCCGGCCGGCCACGTCCGTCCCCGGCCGGACACATCCGCCGCCGCCGCCAGCCTCTCCGCAGC
>NC_041392.1:471572786-471628912 GCF_002162155.2 Triticum dicoccoides | reverse complement strand
AGGCCATCGCCGGCGCCGACCGCCACCGCCTCGACCCCACCGCCCTCCGCCATCCTCACCGCCCGCCGGAGCTCGCCGCGCCGCCCAACTCCATCGCCGGCGGCCTCGGTTCCGTCCAGCTACAGTGCCGCCACGCCTCGATTTCCGTGCGAAACCCTAGATCTGATCCGAGAGGTTGATTTTTTTTGCTAAGTCCCAGGAATTTCACTTCATATGCTCATGTTCGAGGCCCCGTAACTTTGCATCCGTAGCTCCGATTTGGGCGTATAACATATCAAAATGTTCATCTCAGAGAGTACATCATTTCATTCCATTGCATCATTTTCATTTGAGTTCATCTTGATGCCCAAAATGCTGTTAGAAGAGGGCTTCGTGAGTTAATTGTCAGATCTGCTAGTTCATCTTAGACTTTTGTCATTTTTGCCATGATTATTGTGTGCATGATATGCCTG
Source organism: Triticum dicoccoides (assembly GCF_002162155.2). Taxonomy (NCBI): domain Eukaryota; kingdom Viridiplantae; phylum Streptophyta; class Magnoliopsida; order Poales; family Poaceae; genus Triticum; species Triticum dicoccoides. The sequence continues at coordinate 471,628,460 of NC_041392.1, read as the reverse complement.
TGAGTCCTTCATATGTTTTGTTAAGGATTTTATCTTCTTTCCAGAGGTGCAACCCATGCATTTTTAGGATGCGTGTGGTGACTTGTGCAAGCTTGCAAAGTGAGGCACCCGGTAACTCTGTTTTCAGGGACTTAGTAGTTTTCACTAAGTCTGGGATTATTTAGTTCATGATGCCATATGTTCAGCTTGTTTCCTAGTGATACGTGCCTCTTTTGAGGATGATCAGTAAAGGAGTTTTTTAATCATGTTATGCTCTATCCATCCATGTCTTTGTTTGCAATTATGGAGCACTCTAGCTTGATTCAATCGAGCTCTACTTTTGCTTTGTTGTGAATCTGAGCAGATCGTCAACTCGTTTGTGATCTTGCCGATGTTATTGTAGTTGATCCATGCATGCTATGCCATTGTTCTTGCCATGTCTAGCTAGAATTTTGTGCCTTCTTAATGGATGTATGCTTGCCTTGCCATGACTTGCACCGTAGTGAGTGCATCGAGCTCGTTTACATGCCTTCGTGAGTAATGTTTCAGCATGTCTCAGTTTTCACTAAGTCTGAAAACTGATTGTGTTTTAGCTATGTTCGTGTGCCCGTTAGTATATTTTGTGAACCCTTTTGGCCCCAGGTCACTTTGGGTCTTTTGTTAAGCTTGTTGAGTAGCTCCATGCCATGTTCTTACTTGTCTTAATCAGGTCATGTATCATGTTGTTTTGCTGCTCCGAAGAGGGCTTCGTGATCTGAAATTTCAGACAAGCGTTAATTTCACTAAGTCTGAGATTTGTTTTGCATTTGCGTTTTTGCCATGCTTGTTTGGACCTCATAATGGATGAATTGGCCGTGGCTCAGTGCTAGTCTTTTGTTAAGCATCTTGTGTGCATCCCTGCCATGTATTTTGTTGTCATGTTTGGTGGCTGTAGCATGTTCATCTCATTGCATTTAGATGCCTACTTGCTGTAAATCGCAGACCGGTGTCATTCTTAAAACGCTTGCCATTTCCAAACCGTAACTCCATTTCCGAAGATCTTTATATCGTTTTCAAGCGATTTCATCTCATCTTTTCAGTGGCAACCTTGGAATTCCAAGTTGAGGCCAGGTTCATGCATCTCCTGTCATATCTTGCATTTTGCATCCCGCATCGCATCCCGCATAGCATGTCATCATTTCATCATATTGCTTGGTCTTGCACGTGGTTGATTGTATCCTTGTTGCTTGTTTGTCTTGTTTGGGCAGAGCCGGGAGACGAGTTCGCTACCGAGGATCCCGTTGAGTTTGCTTGTGAGGATCCAGTCAACTCTGACAACTGTGCAGGCAAGATGATCATACCCTCGAAATCACTACTATCTTTGCTATGCTAGTCTGCTCGCTCTTGCTATGCCAATGCTACGATACCTACCATTTGCTTGTCAGCCTCCCAATTGCCATGTTGAAACCTCTAACCCACCATTGTCCTAGCAAACCGTTGTTTGGCTATGTTACCGCTTTGCTCAGCCCCTCTTATAGCGTTGCTAGTTGCAGGTGAAGATCGGAGCCGTTCCTTGTTGGAACATCTTTTATTTACTTGTTGGGATATCATTATATTGCTATGTTATCTTAATGCATCTATATACTTGGTAAAGGGTGGAAGGCTCGGCCTCTCGCCTAGTGTTTTGTTCCACTCTTACCGCCCTAGTTTCCGTCATATCGGTGTTATGTTCCCGGATTTTTCGTTCCTTACGCGGTTGGGTTATAATGGGAACCCCTTGATATTTCGCCTTGATTAAAGCTTTTCCAGCAATGCCCAACATTGGTTTTACCATTCGCCACCTAGCCCCTTTTCTTTCCCTTGGGTTCTGCAGACTCAAGGGTCATCTTATTTTAACCCCCCCCCCCGGGCCAGTGCTCCTCTGAGTGTTGGTCCCACCGAGCGATGTCCGAGGCTACCAGGGGCAACTCTGGGCTGGCTTACCCGACATCTGGCTCATCTGAGTGTGCCCTGAGAAAGAGATATGTGCAGCTCCTATCGGGATTTGTCGGCACATTCGGGCGGTGTTGCTGGTCCTGTTTTAACCAGTCAAAGTGTCTTGAGTTACCGAGATACCGAGTCTGATCGGAACGTCTTGGGAGGAGGTCTATTCCTTCGTTGACCATGAGAGCTTGTCATGGGCTAAGTTGGGACTCCCCTGCAGGGATTGAACTTTCGAAAGCCGTGCCCGCGGTTATGGGAGGATGGGAATTTGTTAATGTCCGGTTGTAGACAACTAGAACCTTAATTAATTAAAATGAATCAGCTGAGTGTGTTACCGTGATGGCCTCTTCTCGGCGGAGTCCGGGAAGTGGACACGGTGTTGGAGTAATGCTTGCGCAGGTTGTTCCTCTAGTTTTTCACGCTCGCGCTTTGCCTCCTCTTCTCGCTCTCTTTTGCGTATAAGATAGCCACCATATATGCTAGTCGCTTGCTGCAGCTTCTCATATATTTGCCTTCCCCTTCCTATAAGCTTAAATAGTCTTGATCGCGAGGGTGCGAGATTGCTGAGTCCCTGTGGCTCACAGATTACTATTACACCAGATGCAGGTCCAGGTGATTCCGCTCCAGGTGACGATTATGATCTCAAGTGGGAGTTCGACGAGGACTCTCAGTGTTATTATGTTTCCTTTCCCGATGATCAGTAGTGGTGCCCAGTTGGGGGTGATTGGGACCTTGTCGCATGTTGGGTTTTCTTCTATTTTGGCACCGTAGTCGGGCCATGAGTGTTTGTATGATGGATGTTATTTATGTTCTTGATTGACGTGGCGAGTGTAAGCCAACTATGTTCTCCCCTTTATTATTCATATTACATGGGATGTTGTGAAGATTGCCTAACTTGCGACATATGCCTTCAATGCGATTATGTCTCTAAGTCGTGCCTCAACACGTGGGAGCTATAGTCGCATCGAGGGCGTTACACACCGTTAGGTGACAGACCTATTACAGGAGCAGATGCAGACGTTATGAACGTTTGACAAGCTCGGTATGATGACTACTTGATAGTTTAGTGCACCATACTTTACGGCTTAGAACCGGGACTTCAAAAATGTTTTGAACGCCATGGACCATAAAAGATGTTCCATGAGTTGAAATTGGTATTTCATACTCATGCCTGTGTCAAGAGGTATGAGACCTCTGACAGTACTTTGCCTACAAGATGGAGGAGAATAGCTCAACCAGTGAGCATGTGCTCAGATTGTCTGGGTACTACAATTACTTGAATCAAGTGGGAGCTAATCTTCCAAATGAGATAGTAATTGACAAAGTTCTCTAGTCACTATAACCAAGTTACTAGAACTTCGTGATGAACTATAATATGCAAGGGATAACGAAAACAATTACCAAGCTCTTCGCGATGCTCAAATCGGCGAAGGTAGAAATCAAGAAAAGCATCAAGTGTTGATGGTTAACAAGACCACTAGTTTCAAGAAAAGGGCAAAGGGATAGAAAGGGTAATTCAAGAAGAATGACAAACAAGTTTTCACTCCCATGAAGAAGCCCAAAGCTAGACCCAAGCCTGAAACTGAGTGCTTCTACTGCAAAGGAAATGGTCACTGGAAGTGGAATTGCCCTAGATACTTGGCAGATAAGAAGGATGGCATAGTGAACAAAGGTATATTGGATATACATGTTATTGATGTGTACTTTACTAGTGTTTATAGCAACCCCTCGGTATTTGATACTGGTTCAGTTGCTAAGAGTAGTAACTCTAAACGGGAGTTGCAAAATAAAGAGAGACTAGTTAAGGGCGAGGTGATGATTTGTGTTGGAAGTGATTCCAAGGTTGATAAGATCACCATCGCACACTCCCTTTACCTTTGGGATTAGTGTTTAACCTAAAATAAATGTTATTTGGTGTTTGTGTTGAGCATGAATATGATTGGATCATGTTTATTGCAATACGGTTATTCATTTATGTCAAAGAATAATTGTTGTTCTATTTACATGAATAAAACCTTGTATGGTCATACACTCAATATAAATGGTTTATTGAATCTTGATCATAGTGATACACATATTCATAATATTGAAGCCAAAAATTGCAAAGTTAATAATGATAGTGCAACTTATTTGTGGCACTACCTTTTAGGTCATATTGGTGTAAAGCGCATGAAGAAACTCCATGCTGATGGGCTTTTGGAATCACTTGATTATGAATCACTTGATGCTTGCTAACCATGCCTCATGGGCAAGATGACTAAGATGACTAAGACTCCATTCTCCAGAACAATGGAGCGAGCAACTAACTTATTGGAAATAATACATACTGATGTATGCGGTCCGATGAGTGTTGAGGCTCGCGGTGGGTATCGTTATTTTCTGACCTTCACAGATGATTTGAGAAGATATGGGTATATCTACTTGATGAAACATAAGTCTGAAACATTTGAAAAGTTCAAAGAATTTTGAGTGAAGTGGAAAATCATCGTGACAAGAAAATAAAATTTGTACGATCTGATCGCAGAGACGAATATTTGAGTTACGAGTTTGGTCTTGAATTAAAACAATGTGGAATAGTTTCACAAATTCGTGCCACCTGGAACACCACAACATAATGGTGTGTCCGGACATCATAACCGTACTTTATTGGATATGCAATCTATGATGTCTCTTATCGATTTACCACTATCGTTTTTGGGGTTATGCATTAGAGACAACTACATTCACGTTAAAAAGGGCACCATCTAAATCCGTTGAGATGATACCTTATGAACTGTGGTTTAGCAAGAAACCTAAGCTGTTGTTTCTTAAAGTTTGGGATTGTGATGCTTATGTGAAAAAGTTTCATCCTGATAAGCTCAAAACCAATACACCTTCTATCACAGATCCGAAGGCAAGATATTTGTTGCTAAGAATGGATCCTTTCTAGAGAAGGAGTTTCTCTCGAAAGAAGTGAGTAGGAGGAAAGTAGAACTTGATACGGTAATTGTACTTTCCCCCGAATTCGAAAGTAGTTCATCACAAAAATCAGTTCCAGTGATGCCTACACCGATTAGTGAGGAAGTTAATGATAATGATCATGAAACTTCAGATCAAGTCACCACCGAACCTCGTAGGTCAACCAGAATAAGTTCCGCACCAAAATCGTATGGTAATCATGTTCTGGAAATGATGTTACTAGACCATGACAAACCTACGAACTATGAGGAAGCGATGATGAGCCCAGATTCCGCGAAATGGCTTGAGGCCATGAAATCTGAGATAGGATCCATGTATGAGAACGAAGTGTGGACTTTGGTTGACTTGCCCGATGATCAGCAAGCCATAGAGAATAAATGGATCTTCAAGAGGAAGATGGAAACTGATAGTAGTGTTACTATCTACAAAGCTCGAGTTGTCACAAAAATGTTTTTAACAAGTTCAAGGTGTTGACTACAATGAGATTTTCTCACTTGTATCGATGCTTAAAAGTCTGTCCGAATCATGTTAGTAATTGCCGCATTTTATGAAATTTGGCAAATGGATGTCAAACCTGCATTCCTTAATGAATTTCTTAAAGAAGAGTTGTATATGAAGCAACCAGAAGGTTTTTTCAATCCGAAAGATGCTAAAAAAGTGTGTGAGCACCAGTGATCCATTTATGGACTGGTGCAAGCATCTCGGAGTTGGAATGTATGCTTTGATAGTGTGATCAAAGCATATAGTTTTATACAGACTTGCGGTGAAGCCTGTATTTACAAGAAAGTGAGTGGGAGCACTACAGCCTTTCTAATAAGTATATGTGAATGACATATTGTCGATCGGAAAAGATGTAGAATTTTCTGGAAAGCATAAAGGAGTGTTTGAAAGGAGTTTTTTCAAAGAAAGACCTCGATGAAGCTACTTACATATTGAGCATCAAGATCTATAGAGATAGATCAAGACGCTTGATATATTTTTCAATAAGTACATACCTTGACAAGATTTTGAAGTAGTTCAAAATGGAAAAGTCAAATAAGGTGTTCTTGCTTGTGTTGCAAGGTGTGAAGTTCAGTAAAGACTCAAAACCTGACCATGGCAGAAAATAGAAAGAGAATGAAAAGTCATTCCCTATGCCTCAGTCATAGGTTCTATAAAGTATGCTATGCTGTGTACCAGACCTATTGTGTACCTCACCATAAATTTAGTAAGAGGGTACAATAGTGATCCAAGAGTGGATCACTTGACAACGGTCAAAAATATCCTTAGTGGAATAAGGAAATGTTTCTCAGTTATGGAGGTGACAAAGTGTTCGTCGTAAATAGTTACGTCGATGCAAGCTTTGACACCGATCTAGATGACTCTAAGTCTTGGTCTAGATACATATCGAAAGTGGGAGCCATTAGCTAGAGTAGCTCCGTGCAAAGCATTGTAGACATAGAAAATTTGCAAAATACATACGGCTCTGAATGTGGCAGACCTGTTGACTAAATTTCTCTCACAAGCAAATCATGATCACTCCTTGGGTGTTAATCACATATCCATGTGAACTAGATTATTAACTCTAGTAAACCCTTTGGTTGTTAGTCACATGGAGATGGGAACTAATCACATAAAGATGTGAACTATTGGTGTTAATTCCATGACGATGTGAACTAGATTATTGACTCTTGTGCAAGTGGGAGACTGAAGGAAATATGCCCTAGAGGCAATAATAAAGTTGTTATTTATATTTCCTTATATCATGATAAATGTTTATTATTCATGCTAGAAATCAAGGTTGGAAAAAAGCGGTAGGCGTAAGCGAGGCGGTTGGCCTTCGCCTAGTGCCTAGGTGGTGCTTAAGCGCCCTAGGCGCAGCCTATGCAGTTATGTAATTTTTACTATCGGGGTGTATATGTGGTTATTATATGTGTATTTTATTAATTTAGGGCATATAAGTATGTTAACTACCAGTACTATGAATGGAATATGACCCTTTTGGCATATCAGTGCAATATGGCATGATTTCTCGCTTGGGTAGAGAGTTTCTTACTTCCTCTGCCTAGACTTCTGCTTATGCCCTAGGCGAGGCGTTTGGCCATTGCCTAGCGCCTAGGCGTGCCTAAGCGCCTCCTAGGCACTGCCATTTCCAACATAGGCTAGAATTGTATTAAACGGAAACTTAGTACATGTGTGAATACATAGGCAAACAGAGTGTCCCTAGTATGCCTCTACTTGACTAGCTCGTTAATCAAAGATGGTTAAGTTTCCTAGCCATGGATTGTTGGGGAACGTAGTAATTTCAAAAAAAATCCTACGCACACACAGGATCATGGTGATGCATAGCAACGAGAGGGGAGAGTGTGTCCACGTACCCTCATAGACCGAAAGCGGAAGCGTTAGCACAACGCGGTTGATGTAGTCATACGTCTTCACGATCCGACCGATCCAAGTACCGAACGCACGACACCTCCGAGTTTTGCACACGTTCAACTCGATGACGTCCCACGAGCTCCAATCCAGCAAAGCTTCACAGGAGAGTTTCATCAGCACGACGGCGTGGTGACGGTGATGATGATGCTACTGACGTAGTGCTTAGCCTAAGCACCGCTACGATATGATCGAGGTGGATTATGGTGGAGGGGGGCACCGCACACGGCTAAGAGATCAATGATCAATTGTTGTGTCTATGGGGTGCCCCCTGTCCCCGTATATAAAGGAGCAAGGGGGAGGAGGCGGCCGACCAAGGAGGGTGCGCCAAGGGGGGGGTCCTACTCCCACTAGGAGTAGGACTCCTCCTTTTCCTATTAGGAGTAGGAGAGGGGGAAGGAAAAGGAGAGGAGGAGAAGGAAAGAGGGGGACGGCCCCCTTGCCCTAAACCAATTCGGTTTGGGCCTTGGGGGGTGCCCCCAACACTCCCCTTGCTTCCCTCTATTTCCACTAAGGCCCATGTAGGCCCATTAAGCCCCCAGGGGGGTTCCGGTAACTCCCGGTACTCCAATATATGTCTGAAACCTTCCAGAACCTTTCCGATGTCCGAACATAGTCGTCCAATATATCGATATTTATGTCTCAACCATTTAGAGACTCCTCATCATGTCCATGATCATATCCGGGACTCCGAACTACTTTGGTACATCAAAACACAAAAACCCATAATACCGATCGTCACCGAACTTTAAGTGTGTGGACCCTACGGGTTCGAGAACTATGTAGAATGACCGAGACACATCTCAGGTAAATAACCAATAGCGGAATCTGGATGTTCATATTGGCTCCCACATATTCTACGAAGATCTTTATCGGTCAAACCGCATAACAACATACGTTGTTCCCTTTGTCATCGGTATGTTACTTGCCCGAGATTCGATCATCGATATCTCAATACCTAGTTCAATCTCGTTACCGGCAAGTCTCTTTACTCGTTCCATAATACATCATCCCGCAACTAACTCATTAGTTGCAATGCTTGCAAGCCTTATAGTGATGTGCATTACCGAGTGGGCCCAGAGATACGTCTCCGACAATCGGAGTGACAAATCCTAATCTCGAAATACGCCAACTCAACAAGTACCTTCGGAGACACCTGTAGAGCACCTTTATAATCACACAGTTACATTGTGACGTTTGGTAGCACACAAAGTGTTCCTCCAGTAAACGGGAGTTGCATAATCTCATAGTCATAGGAACGTGTATAATTCATGAAGAAAGCAATAACAACATACTAAACGATCAAGTGCTAAGCTAACAGAATGGGTCAAGTCAATCACATCATTCTCCTAATGATGTGATCCCGTTAATCAAATGACAACTCATCTCTATAGCTAGGAAACATAACCATCTTTGATCAACGAGCTAGTCAAGTAGAGGCATACTAGTGACACTTTGTTTGTCTATGTATTCACACATGTATCATGTTTCCGTTTAATAAAATTCTAGCATGAATAATAAACATTTATCATGATATAAGGAAAATAAATAATAACTTTATTATTTCCTCTAGGGCATATTTCCTTAGTCTCCCACTTTGTAACGCCCCAAGGCCGGAGCTTCAGATGCCTTCCAGGGTTTCCGGGTTTTCGTTGTGTGATTTGTTTCTGCTTGTTGCAGTCATCTTTGCATCATGTGCATTGCATCATTCCATCATCTCATAAATCTTTTCCATCTCAACTAAATAATTTGTGTGGATCTTCGATCCATTTAAATCGAGGGAAGATTGACTTCTCTTTATAACATATCCTCTCAATATTAGGGAGCTATAATAAATATTCCATTCTTTTGGAATTCACCATAACACACTTGCAAATTATCCCAATGCCTTTGTTATCTTAATTCTTGGTCTTCAATCTTGTCATATATTCTTTCATCATATTTTGGAGCTCCACCAAAAACCTCAACATTTTTGGACCTCCCTATCACCTACTTCCTATGCAAAACCATTTGAATTAAATTCAAATGAGTTCGTTTCAAACTTCACCCACGTGATCATTTCCATTTTTCGTGGATCAGGCTCATTTTTGTGACTCTGAGAAAATTTACTTCATGTCCAAACTCCACTACAATCCCTCTCGGCTTTTCTTCCAAGTTTCTTTTCTTTTATATAGTTTAAAAAAAGAGTTGGAGAGGGGAGAGAGAGCCCAGCAGCCAGGCCTTTTCCGTTTCCACAGGCCTAGCCGCAGCCCACTTGGGCCTCCCCACTCTAGCCGGTCAGGCCCAACCCGCACCGGACCTAACCGTAGCAGCCACTAGGCCCGACCGAGACCACCATCTCCTTCGATCCCTCGCACACCTCTCCCTCGCATACCCCTTCCACACAGCGCCGCCAGGGAGAGTGCGCCCGATCTCATCTCCCTCGATCCCACTCCTCTCCCTCTCATCCTCCCGTGCCCGCTCCCATCTTCCTCTCTCCCCTCATCCAGTTCTCACGAGCGCCGCCCAGGCCTCGCCCGACCCCCCTGTCGCGGCCTCTTCAGGCGACCATGGCACCCCGTCGGCTGGCGAGCCGCCGCTGCCATTGGCACCCGCTGCCCTGCCGTGCCGGAGTCTCCTCGTGTGCCTCCCTGCTTCGTCCGGCCGCCACGCCGCCAAGCTCCTCCACCGCGCCTCGCCTTCGACCTCGGATTTCGCGTCCCATGGCCACGAGCGCCACCAGCAGCAGTTTCAAGCCGTCCCCATCGCCAAGTCCCTCTCCGCCCTTCTGCACCTCGTCTCCGGCCCTTCCCGTCAGAGCCACGCCTCCTAGTGCCCGCAGCTGTGTCACCGGTCTTCCTCCTTGACGTGTTGCCTCGAGCCTCCCCATGCCTCGCGAGACCAACGTGCCAAGTTCCCGCCGCTGCCGCTGCTGCTGCAAGTTCCGCGGCCGTTGCTCCTGCATCGCGCCAAGTCCCTGCATCACACCCTATTGCAGTGGACGCCAATTCCAACGGCCACCGAGCGTGGAACTCGCCAAGTACCACAAGTTCCAGATGGATGCGCCAAGTCCCCAGCGAGAATCGTTTTCGTCAAGTTCGACTACACGTCTAAGACCTCAGAGTTGGACCGCAAGCGCCAAGTACCCCACCGGCAAGACCACACGGATGCCCGAACGAGTACCGAACGATTCGCAAAGACCGACGAGAACGACTTCGTGGACCGACGAGTACCACGGCGACCGTTGTACGCCAAGTACCTCTCCGAAAAACGAACATGTACCACTACGTCCGGAGGTATCGGATCCGTCAAGTCCAACCATGAATGGGTACAACTATCGGCGACCCCGAACGACTACGAAACGTGAACCTCTACCGTCGACCCTAGAGCATGCGAGAACGCCTACTTCCCTCTACGAACGAGAACCATCCCCTTTGCACGCTACAAAGGTATAACCACCGAGATCGGCGTTCGAGAACGAATGCTTGTGTTGTATGAGACTCACCCTTTGTCTGCACCGTGTCCGTTTTGCCACTCGTTTCCATGCCCCTAACCCGTGGGAACCCGGTTACCGGGATCACCCCACCATCTTTTGCACGCTCCCGTCACATTTTCTTTTGCACCGACGTCTCAATGAGTTGTCGGAACCGGAACGTTGCCGTGGCACCATTTTGTTATCGTCGCTGTGGCACCCCTTTCGTTTCCGCCACGATGACAAATGCTTCATAATGCTCTTGTCAACTTTTAATAAAAATTGCATAAACTTGTTCATGTCATCCGCATCATGATAACAACAATTAAAATGTTTAAAACTGTTGTTTGCTTTAAATTGCTATATACATGTGGGGATTTACCGGAATTGTTGTTGTTGTTTCCGGCCTCATTTAAAATGCCTAACTGTGTTTTCTACTCATGTTTCACCTCTTGACATGCTTAAAAACATTTAATATTGGTGAGTACATAACCGAGAGAGAACTAAATAATTGATGTGGTGTTCCGTCAATATGCAACCCGTTGCATATTGGGCTCCACTTAACTTGTAGTTTTGTTTGTGCACTTTGCCATGCCATGCTTCATTAAACCGGACATGCATCATGCTTGATTGTGCATCATGCCATGATTATGTGATGGTTGTTTACTATGTTGTTTGCTTCTTTCCGGTGTTGGTTCTTCGGGTTAGTTCCGATAACGTCGCGTTGTGAGGATTCGTTCGACTACGTCCGTTTGTCTTCTTCATGGACTCGTTCTTCTTCCTTGCGGGATCTTAGGCAAGATGACCATACCCTCGAAATCACTTCTATCTTTGCTTGCTAGATGCTCGCTCTTTTGCTATGCCTATGCTGCGATGCCTACCACTTGCTTATCATGCTTCCCATATTGTTAAGCCAAGCCACTAACCCACCTTGTCCTAGTAACCTTTGTTTGGCTATGTTACCGCTTTGCTCAGCCCCTCTTATAGCGTTGCTAGTTGCAGGTGAAGATTGGAGTTGTTCCTTGTTGGAACATGGATATTTTGTTGGGATATCACAATATCTCTTATTTAATTAATGCATCTATATACTTGGTAAAGGGTGGAAGGCTCGGCCTTATGCCTGGTGTTTTGTTCCACTCTTGCCGCCCTAGTTTCCGTCATATCGGTGTTATGTTCCCGGATTTTGCGCTCCTTACATGGTTGGGTTTTAATGGAAACCCCTTGACAGTTTGCCTTGAATAAAACTCCTCCAGCAAGGCCCAACCTTGGTTTTACCATTCGCGACCTAGCCTCTTTTTCCCTTGGGTTAGGCCAGCCCAAGAGTCATCTTTATTTTAAACCCCCCGGGACAGTGCTTGTCTAAGTGTTGGTCCGAAACAGAGCCACTTGCCGCGCCACCTCGGGGAAACTTGAGGGCTGGTTTTAGCTGTATGTAGTGTTCATCTGGTGTTGCCCTGAGAATGAGATATGTGTAGCTCCTATCAGGATGTCGTCGCACCAGGCGGTCTTCCTGGACTTGTTTTACCATTGTCGAGGATGTCTTGTAACCGGGATGCCAAGTCTGATCGGATTGTCTTGGGAGAAGGAATACCCTTCGTTGACCGTGAGAGCTTGTGATGGGCTAAGTTGGGACACCCCTGCAGGGATTTGAACTTTTAAAAGCCGTGCCTGCGGTTATGGGAAGATGGGAATTTGTTAATGTCCGGTTGTAGAGAACCTGAAGTTTGACTTAAGTAAAATGCATCAACCGCATGTGTAGCCGTGATGGTCTCTTTCTGGCAGAGTCCGGGAAGTGAACACGGTGTTGGAGTTATGTTTGACGTAGGTTGTTCTAGGATCACTTCTTGATCATAGATTCTCGACCGTGATTTCGCCTTCTCTTCTCGCTCTCATTTGCGTATGTTAGCCACCAAATATGCTAGTCACTTGCTGTAGCTCCACCTCATACCTTTTACCCTTCCTATAAGCTTAAATAGTCTTGATCGCGAGGGTGTGAGATTGCTGAGTCCCCGTGACTCACAGATACTTCCAAAACCAGTTTGCAGGTGCCGATGATACCGTGCAGGTGTCGCAACCGAGCTCAAGGAGGAGCTCGATGAAGATCGTGTTCGTTATGTTGTTCCGTTTCCAGTTGATCAGTAGTGGAGCCCAGTTGGGACGATCGGGGATCTATGTAGCATTTGCGGTAGTCTTCTTTTATTTTGGTTCCGTAGTGGAACCTTGATTGTATCTGGATGATGTAATGCTTTATTCATGTATTGTGTGAAGTGGCGATTGTAAGCCAACTATTTATCTCTTTCACTTATGTATTACATGGGTTGGGTGAAGATTACCTCACTTGCGACATTGCTTTCAATGCGGTTATGCCTCTAAGTCGTGCTTCGACACGTGGGAGATATAGCCGCATCGAGGGTGTTATAAGTTGGTAATCAGAGCCTTCCCCGACCTTAGGAGCCCCCTGCTTGATCGAATCATTGGCGTTGTTGAGTCTAGAAAAATGTTTTGAGTCATTTAGGATTATATATATTGGAGAGTAGGATTCTTTTTACTCCCCAGTCCCTTCGTCGCTCTGGTGAGGCATCCTGACGTAGAGTTTTGACTCTTCTCTTCTCAAATTTCACTAAATTGTTTTTAGGATCACGCGGGTATCTTGGAATCGTTCTGATGGTTTTGTGACGAGAACATTGTTCTTGGTGCCTCCTGACATTTAGGGGTTGTGGCAGTGTCCCGGGGAGTTGAGCTCCGAGGTGTTGTCGTCACAATTTTATCGTTGTAGTTCTGGAATACCTGAGTTTCGCCGACATCGAAAATCTCTTTTATGCAGTTGTTGGTGAGATAACCTCGACGCCACCCAGTACTGGGGCGGGAGTTCAGGAGTATTGCCATAACTCGTATAACAGATGCTTTTCGAAGGTTGAGTTAAATGATTTCCGAAGGTTTCTTGGTTATGTGTTGAAGAATGGATACAGCTGGATGTAGGATTTGCTAGTTTTGGGTGAGATATTATGCTTCCCCTGTATCCCCAACACCTGATTGCATAACCGGAAAGTTTCGAGAGTTTATAAGTGGGAATTCAAGTAGATCTTAGGATATCTTTCTGACAGATGTATGATATGAAATTGGGGTTCGACGTCTAGTGGTCCGCCTATTCACGGTTGGTTTTACAGTGGTCTCATTGTGTCTTAAAGAGTCCTTGGCTATGCTGACTCAGGGACGCTTCGTATGTCATGTGCACTGCCTTGCACATGATGGTGCTGTACGATCGAGCCCGTGTAGGCCCCACCACGAAAACTTCGGATGAAATCTCTATCATATGTTTGTTCCGGCTTATTCTGCAAGTCAATCCTTGTTTTATTTTCAGTTGTGGTATTCGAGTTGCTTCATTGTCAAGTGTTGATTCCATACCTTTCCTAAACGGTGTTCTCATACTCCGATGTGAATACCAATCCTTCATGATAATCGAGATTGTCATGTCAATCCTTCTCAACCGGCATATTTCTCTTCAAGTGGATCCGATCAACATTCGCAAGATCCAATCTCAGTTTTTCATCAACGTTGTTTGTTTCATCCGTCTTCAAGTTGACTTTGTTTTCCCTCCCTCCCACCCTTTTTCTTCAAGGACTCATATATCTTAATAAAGTATACTTTTATTCATGTGAAGTTTCTTCATTCTCTCCGTCAATATTCTTATCCAGTGATTCTCAAGAAGATTCTAACGAAGCTTCAAGTTCGTCACTCATTTTATTCTTTGGCGGATTCAATTAAAGCCTTATGTGTTGATCACATACTATTTTCCTTGTTTCAAATGCTTTTCTCATGCCGGTGCACCTCATAATCATTCCCCGCTTGCTATTCAATTGTCCCGGAGTGCTCAAGATATCTCGAGCGCCAAGTCCCTGCATCATGCCCTGTTGCAGTGGACGCCAATTCCAATGGTCACCGAGCGTGGAACTCGCCAAGTACCACAAGTTCCTGATGGATGCGCCAAGTCCCCAGCGAGACTCGTTTTCGTCAAGTTAGACTACACGGCTAAGACCTCGGAGTTGGACCGCAAGCGTCAAGTACCCCACCGGCAAGACCACACGGATGCCCGAACGAGTACCGAATGATTCGCAAAGACTGACGAGAACGACTTCGTGGACCGACGAGTACCACGGCGACCGATGTACGCCAAGTGCCTCTCCGAAAAACGAACATGTACCACTACGTCCGGAGGTATCGAACCCGTCAAGTCCAACCACGAATGGGTACAACTATCGGCAACCCCGAACGACTACGAAACGTGAACCTCTACCGTCGACCCTAGAGCAAGCGAGATCGACTACTTCCACTACCGCCGTCGTGAGAACGCCTACTTCCCTCTATGAACGAGAACCATCCCCTTTGCATGCTACAAAGGTATAACCACTGAGATCAGCGTTCGAGAATGAATGCTTGTGTTGTATGAGACGCACCCTTTGTCTGCACCATGTCCGTTTTGCCACTCGTTTCCATGCCCCTAACCCGTGGGAACCCGACTACTGGGATCTCCCCACCATCTTTTGCACGCTCCCGTCACATTTTCTTTTGCACCAACGTCTCAATGAGTTGTCAGAACCGGAACGTTGCCGTGGCACCGTTTCGTTATCGCCGCCGTGGCACCCCTTTCGTTTCCGCCACGATGACAAATGCTTCATAATGCTCTTGTCAACTTTTAATAAAAATTGCATAAACTTGTTCATGTCATCCGCATCATGATAACAACAATTAAAATGTTTAAAATTGTTGTTTGCTTTAAATTGCTATATACATGTGGGGATTTACCGGAATTGTTGTTGTTGTTTCCGGCCTCATTTAAAATGCCTAACTATGTTTTCTACTCATGTTTCACCTCTTGACATGCATAACAACATTTAATATTGGTGAGTACATAACCGAGAGAGAACTAAATAATTGATGTGGTGTTCCGTCAATATGCAACCCGTTGCATATTGTGCTCTACTTAACTTGTAGTTTTGTTTGTGCACTTTGCCATGCCATGCTTCATTAAACCGGACATGCATCATGCTTGATTATGCATCATGCCATGATTATGTGATGGTTGTTTACTATGTTGTTTGCTTCTTTCCGGTGTTGCTTCTTCGGGTTAGTTCTGATAACATCGCGTTGTGAGGATTCGTTCGACTACGTCTGTTTGTCTTCTTCATGGACTTGTTCTTCTTCCTTGCGGGATCTCAGGCAAGATGACCATACCCTCGAAATCACTTCTATCTTTGCTTGCTAGATGCTCGCTCTTTTGCTATGCCTATGCTGCGATGCCTACCACTTGCTTATCATGCCTCCCATATTGTTAAGCCAAGCCGCTAACCCACCTTGTCCTAGCAAACCGTTGTTTGGCTATGTTACCGCTTTGCTCAGCCCCTCTTATAGCGTTGCTAGTTGCAGGTGAAGATTGGAGTTGTTCCTTGTTGGAACATGGATATTTTGTTGGGATATCACAATATATCTTATTTAGTTAATGCATCTATATACTTGGTAAAGGGTGGAAGGCTTGGCCTTATGCCTGGTGTTTTGTTCCACTCTTGCCGCCCTAGTTTCCGTCATATCGGTGTTATGTTCCCGGATTTTGTGTTCCTTACACAGTTGGCTTATAATGGGAACCCCTTGACAGTTCGCCTTGAATAAAACCCCTCCAGCAAGGCCCAACCTTGGTTTTACCATTCGCCACCTAGCCTCTTTTCCCCTTGGGTTAGGCCAGCCCAAGGGTCATCCTTATTTTAACCCCCCCCCCGGGCCAGTACTTGTCTAAGTGTTGGTCCGAAACAGAGCCACTTGCGGCGCCACCTCGGGGAAACTTGAGGGCTGGTTTTAGTTGTACGTAGTGTTCATCCGGTGTTGCCCTGAGAACGAGATATGTGCAACTCCTATCAGGATGTCGGCGCATCGGGCAGTCTTGCTGGACTTGTTTTACCATTGTCGAGGATGTCTTGTAACCGGGATGCCTACTCTGATCGGATTACACAGTAATGATTCTGACACCCATGGAGCCTTGGTGCTGATCATGTTTTGCTCATGGAAGAGGCTTAGTCAAAGGTTCTGCAACATTCAGATCCATATGTATCTTGCAAATCTCTATGTCTCCCACCTGGACTTGATCCCGGATGGAGTTGAAGCGTCTCTTGATGTGCTTGGTTCTCTTGTGAAATCTGGATTCCTTTGCCAAGGCAATTGCACCAGTATTGTCACAAAAAGATTTTCATTGGACTCGATGCACTAGGTATGACACCTAGATCGGATATGAACTCCTTCATCCAGACTCCTTCATTTGCAGCTTCCGAAGCAATAATGTACTCCGCTTCACATGTAGATCCCGCCATGACGCTCTGTTTAGAACTGCTCCAACTGAGAGCTCCACCGTTCAATATAAACACGTATCCGTTTTGCGATTTAGAATCGTCCGGATCAGTGTCAAAGCTTGCATCAACGTAACCATTTATGATGAGCTCTTTTTCACCTCATAAATGAGAAACATATCCTTAGTCCTGTTAAGGTACTTCAGGATGTTCTTGACCGATGTCCAGTGATCCACTCCTGGATTACTTTGGTACCTCCCCGCTAAACTAATAGCAAGGCACACATAAGGTCTGGTACACAGCATTGCATACATGATAGAGCCTATGGCTGAAGCATAGGGAACATCTTTCATTTTCTCTCTATCTTCTACAGTGGTCGAGCATTGAGTCTTACTCAACTTCACACCTTGTAACACAGGCAAGAACCCTTTCTTTGCCTGATCCGTTTTGAACTTCTTCAAAACTTTGTCAAGGTATGTGCTTTGTGAAAGTCCAATTAAGCGTCTTGATCTATCTCTATAGATCTTGATGCCCAATATGTAAGCAGCTTCACCGAGGTCTTTCATTGAAAAACTCTTATTCAAGTATCCTTTTATGCTATCCAGAAATTCTATATCATTTCCAATCAACAATATGTCATCCACATATAATATTAGAAATGCTATAGAGCTCCCACCCGTTTTCTTGTAAATACAGGCTTCTCCAAAAGTCTGTATAAAACCATATGCTTTGATCACACTATCAAAACGTTTATTCCAACTCCGAGAGGCTTGCACCAGTCCATAAATGGATCGCTGGAGCTTGCACACTTTGTTAGCACCTTTTGGATCGATAAAACCTTCAGGTTGCATCATATACAACTCTTCTTCCAGAAATCCATTCAGGAATTCAGTCTTTTCATCCATTTGCCAAATTTCATAATCATAAAATGCGGCAATAGCTAACACGATTCGGACGGACTTAAGCATCGCTACGGGTGAGAAGGTCTCATCGTAGTCAACTCCTTGAACTTGTCGAAAACCTTTTGCAACAAGTCGAGCTTTGTAGACAGTAACATTACCATCAGCAGTTGTCTTCTTCTTGAAGATCCATTTATTCTCTATTGCTTGCCGATCATCGGGCAAGTCAACCAAAGTCCACACTTTGTTCTCATACATGGACCCCATCTCAGATTTCATGGCCTCAAGCCATTTTGCGGAATCTGAGCTCATCATCGCTTCTTCATAGTTCGTAGGTTTGTCATGGTCTAGCAACATGACCTCCAGAACAGGATTACCGTACCACTCTAGTGCGGATCTTACTCTGATTGACCTACGAGGCTCAGTAGTAACTTGATCTGAAGTTTCATGATTATCATCATTAGCTTCCTCACTAATTGGTGTAGATGTCATAGGAACCGGTTTCTGTGATGAACTACTTTCCAATAAGGGAGCAGGTACAGTTACCTCATCAAGTTCTACTTTCCTCCCACTCACTTCTTTCGAGAGTTCTCTAGAAAGGATCCATTCTTCGCAACAAAAGTTTTGCCTTCAGATCTGTGATAGAAGGTGTACCCAACTGTTTCTTTTGGGTATCCTATGAAGACACATTTTTTTGACCTAGGTTTGAGCTTATCAGGTTGAAGCTTTTTCACATAAGCATCGCAGCCCCAAACTTTAAGAAACGACAACTTTGGTTTCTTGCCAAACCATAGTTCATAAGGCGTCGTCTCAACGGATTTTTATGGTGCCCTATTTAACATGAGTGCAGCCATCTCTAAAGCATAACCCCAAAATGATAGCGGTAAATCAGTAAGAGACATCATAGATCGCACCATATCTAGTAAAGTACGATTACGACATCCGGACACACCATTACGCTGTGGTGTTACGGGTGGCATGAGTTGCGGAACTATTCTGCATTGTTTCAAATGTAGACCAAACTCGTAACTCAAATATTCTCCTCCACGATCAGATCATAGAAACTTTATTTTCTTGTTGCGATGATTTTCCACTTCACTCTAAAATTCTTTGAACTTTTCAAATGTTTCAGACTTATGTTTCATTAAGTAGATATACCCAGATCTGCTCAAATCATTTGTGAAGGTGAGAAAATAACGATACCAGCCGCGAGCCTCAATATTCATCGGACCACATACATCAGTATGTATGATTTCCAACAAGTCTGTTGCTTGCTCCATTGTTTCGGAGAACGGCATTTTAGTCATCTTGCCCATGAGGCATCGTTCGCAAGTACCAAGTGATTCATAATCAAGTGATTCCAAAATTCCATCAGTATGGAGTTTCTTCATGCGCTTTACACCAATATGACCCAAACAACAGTGCCACAAATAAGTTGCACTATCATTATCAACTTCGCATCTTTTGGCTTCAACATTATGAATATGTGTATCACTACTATCGAGAAACAAAAATAGACCACTCTTCAAGGGTGCATGACCATAAAAGATATTACTCATATAAATAGAACAACCATTATTCTCAGATTTCAATGAATAACCATCTCGCATCAAACAAGATCCATATATAATGTTCATGCTCAACGCTGGCACCAAATAACAATTATTCAGGTCTAAAACTAATCCCGAAGGTAGATGTAGAGGTAGCGTGCTGACGATGATCACATCGACTTTGGAACCATTTCCCATGCGCATTGTCACCTCGTCCTTAGCCAGTCTTTGCTTAATATCTAGTCCCTGTTTCGAGTTGCAAATATTAGCAACAGAACTAGTATCAAATACCCAGGTGTTACTGCAAGCTCTGGTAAGGTACACATCAATAACATGTATATCACATATACCTTTGTTCACCTTGCCATCCTTCTTATCCGCCAAATACTTGGGGCAGTTCCACTTCCAGTAACCAGTCTGCTTATAGTAGAAGCACTTAGTCTCAGGCTTGGGTCCAGACTTGGGTTTCTTCTCCTAAGCAGCAACTTGTTTGTTGTTCTTCTTGAAGTTCCCCTTCTTCTTCCCTTTACTCTTTTTCTTGAAACTGGTGGTCTTGTTGACCATCAACACTTGATGCTCCTTCTTGATTTCTACCTCCATTGCCTTTAGCATTGCGAAGAGCTCGGGAATTGTCTTATTCATCCCTTGCATATTATAGTTCATCACGAAGCTCTTGTAGCTTGGTGGCAGTGAATGAAGAACTCTGTCAATGACACTATCAATAGGAACATTAACTCCTAGTTGAGTCAAGTGATTATGATACCCAGGCATTTTGAGTATATGTTCACTGACAGAACTATTCTCCTCCATCTTGCAGCTGTAGAACTTATTGGAGACTTCATATCTCTCAATTCGGGCATTTTTCTTGAAATATTAACTTCAACTCCTGGAACATCTCATATGCTCCATGACGTTCAAAACGTCATTGAAGTCCTAGTTCTAAGCCGTAAAGCATGGCACAGTGAACTATCGAGTATTCATCAGCTTTACTCTGCCAGACGTTCTTAACGTCATCAGCAGCATCTGCAGCAGGCCTGGCACCCAACGGTGCTTCCAGGACGTAATTCTTCTGTGCAGCAATGAGGATAATCCTCAAGTTACGGACCCAGTCCGTGTAATTGCTACCATCATCTTTCAACTTTGCTTTCCCAAGGAACACATTAAAATTCAACGGAACAACAGCACGGGCCATCTATCTACAATCAACATAGACAAGCAAAATACTACCAGGTACTAAGTTCATGATAAATTTAAGTTCAATTAATCATATTACTTAAGAACTCCCACTTAGATAGGCATCCCTCTAATCATCTAAGTGATCACGTGATCCATATCAACAAAACCATGTACGATCATCATGTGAGATGGAGTAGATTTCAATGGTGAACATCACTATGTTGATCATATCTACTATATGATTCACACTCGACCTTTCGGTCTCAGTGTTCCGAGGCCATATCTGCATATGCTAGGCTCGTCAAGTTTAACCCGAGTATTCCGCGTGTGCAAAACTGGCTTGCACCCGTTGTAGATGAACGTAGAGCTTATCACACCCGATCATCACATGGTGTCTCGGCACGACGAACTTTGGCAATGGTGCATACTCAGGGAGAACATTTTTATCTTGAAATTTAGGGAGAGATCATCTTATAATGCTACCGTCAATCAAAGAAAAATAAGATGCATAAAAGATAAACATCACATGCAATCAATATAAGTGATATGATATGGCCATCATCATCTTGCGCTTGTGATCTCCATCTCTGAAGCATCGTCATGATCACCATCGTCACCAGCGCGACACCTTGATCTCCATCGCAGCATCGTTGTCGTCTCGCCAAACTTATGCTTCTACGACTATCGCTACCGCTTAGTGATAAAGTAAAGCATTACAGGGCGATTGCATTGCATACAATAAAGTGACAACCATATGGCTCCTGCCAGTTGCCGATAACTCGATTACAAAACATGATCATCTCATAAAAAAAATATAGCACCATGTCTTGACCATATCACATCACAACATGCCCTGCAAAAACAAGTTAGACGTCCTCTACTTTGTTGTTGCAAGTTTTATGTGGCTGCTACGGGCTGAGCAAGAACCATTCTTACCTACGCATCAAAACCACAACGATAGTTTGTCAAGTTAGTGATGTTTTAACCTTCACAAGGACCGGGCGTAGCCACACTCGGTTCAACTAAAGTTGGAGAAACTGACACCCGCCAGCCACATGTGTGCAAAGCACGTCGATAGAACCAGTCTCGCGTAAGCGTACGCGTAATGTCGGTCCAGGCCGCTTCATCCAACAATACCACCGAACCAAAGTATGACATGTTGGTAAGCAATATGATTTGTATCGCCCACAACTCACTTGTGTTCTACTCGTGCATATAACATCTACGCATAAACCTGGCTCGGATACCACTATTGGGGAACATAGTAATTTCCAAAAAAATCCTACGCACACACAGGATCATGGTGATTCATAGCAACGAGAGGGGAGAGTGTGTCCACATACCCTCGTAGACCGAAAGCAGAAGTGTTAGCACAACGCGGTTGATGTAGTCGTACGTCTTCACGATCCGAGTGATCCAAGTACCGAACGCATGACACCTCCGAGTTCTGCACACGTTCAACTCGATGACGTCCCACGAGCTCCGATCCAGCAAAGCTTCACAGGAGAGTTTTGTCAGCACGACAGCATGGTGACGGTGATGATGATGCTACCGACGTAGGGCTTCGCCTAAGCACCGCTACGATATGATCGAGGTGGATTATGGTGGAGGGGGGCACAGCACACGGCTAAGAGATCAATGATCAATTGTTGTGTCTATGGGGTGCCTCCTTGCCCCCGTATATAAAGGAGCAAGGGGGAGGAGGCGGCCGACCGAGGAGGGCGCGCCAAGGGGGGTGTCCTACTCCCATTAGGAGTAGGACTCCTCCTTTTCCTATTAGGAGTAGGAGAGGGGGAAGGAAAGGGAGAGGAGGAGAAGGGAAGAGGGGGCGGCCCCCCTTGCCCTAAACCAATTCGGTTTGGGCAATGGGGGCGCGCCCCACACTCCCCTTACTGCCATCTATTTCCACTAAGGCCCATGTAGTCCCATTAAGCCCCGGGGGGGTTCCGGTAACCCCCGGTACTCCAATATATGTCTGAAACCTTTCGGAACCTTTCCGATGTCCAAATATAGTCGTCCAATATATCGATATTTACGTCTCGACCATTTAGAGACTCCTCTTCATGTCCTCGATCATATCTGGGACTCCGAACTACCTTCGGTACATCAAAACACAAAAACTCATAATATCAATCGTCACCGAACTTTAAGCGTGCGGACCCTATGGGTTCGAGAAATATGTAGACATGACCGAGACACGTCTCCGGTCAATAACCAATAGCAGAACCTGGATGTTCATATTGGCTCCCACATATTCTACGAAGATCTTTATCGGTCAAACGGCATAACGACATAGGTTGTTTCCTTTGTCATCGGTATGTTACTTGCCCGAGATTCGATCGTCGGTATCTCAATACCTAGTTCAATCTCGTTACCGGCAAGTCTCTTTACTCGTTCCATAATACATCATCCCGCAACTAACTCATTAGTTGTAATGCTTGCAAGGCTTATAGTGATGTGCATTACCGAGTGGGCCCAGAGATACCTCTCCGACAATCGAAGTGACAAATCCTAATCTCGTAATACACCAACTCAACAAGTACCTTCAGAGACACCTGTAGAGCACCTTATAATCACCCAGTTACGTTGTGACGTTTGGTAGCACACAAAGTGTTCCTCCGGTAAACGGGAGTTGCATAATCTCATAGTCATAGGAACGTGTATAAGTCACGAAGAAAGCAATAGCAACATACTAAACGATCAAGTGCTAAGCTAACGGAATGGGTCAAGTCCATCACATCATTGTCCTAATGATGTGATCCCGTTAATCAAATGACAACTCATGTCTATGGCTAGGAAACATAACCATCTTTGATCAACGAGCTAGTCAAGTAGAGGCATACTAGTGACACTCTGTTTGTCTATGTATTCACACATGTATCATGTTTCCATTTAATACAATTCTAGCATGAATAATAAACATTTATCATGATATAGGGAAATAAATAATAACTTTATTATTGCCTCTAGGGCATATTTCCTTCATGGACATGTGTTGTCATTTGATGAACGGGATCACATCATTAGAGAATGATGTGATGGACAAGACCCATCCGTTAGCTTAGCATAATGATCGTTCAGTTTTATTGCCACTGCTTTCTTCATAACTTATACATGTTCCTCTGACTATGAGATTATGCAACTCCCGAATACCGGAGGAACACCTCCTGTGCTATCAAACATCACAACATAATTGGGTGATTATCAAGATGCTCTACAGGTGTCTCCGATGGTGTTTGTTGAGTTGGCATAGATCGAGATTAGGATTTGTCACTCCGTGTATCGGAGAGATATCTCTGGGCCCTCTCGGTAATGCACATCACTCTAAGCCTTGCTAGCATTGTGACTAATGAGTTAGTTGCGGGATGATGCATTACGGAACGAGTAAAGAGACTTGCCGGTAACGAGATTGAACTAGGTATGAGGATACCGACGATCGAATCTCGGGCAAGTAACATATCGATGACAAAGGGAACAACGTATGTTGTTATGCGGTTTGACCGATAAAGATTTTCGTAGAATATGTAGGAGCCAATATGAGCATCCAGGTTCCGCTATTGGTTATTGACTGGAGATGAGTATCGTTCATGTCTACATAGTTCTCGAACCCGTAGGGTCCGCACGCTTAACGTTCTATGATGATTTGTATTATGAGTTATGTGATTTGATGACCGAAGTTTGTTCGGAGTCCCGGATGAGATCAGGGACATGTCGAGGAGTCTCGAAATGGTCGAGATGTAAAGATCGATATATTGGAAAGCTATATTCGGACATCGGAAAGGTTCTGAGTGATTCGGGTATTTTTCGGAGTATCAGAGAATTACGAGAATTCGTATTGGGCCTTAATGGGCCATACGGGAAAGGAGAGAAAGGCCTCAAGGATGGCCGCGCCCCTTCGCCCTGGACTGGTCCGAATTGGACTAGGGAAAGGGGGCGCACCTTCCTTCCTTCTCCTTCTCCCTTCCCTTTTTCCTATTCCATGTGGGAGGTGGAATCCTACTAGGACTAGGGAGTCCTAGTAGGACTCCACACTTTGGGCGCGCCCTATGAGGGTCGGCTTCCTCCTCCCTCCATCCTTTATATACGTGGCCAGGGGGCACCCCATAAACACAAGTTGATCATTGATCTCTTAGCTGTGTGCGGTGCCCCCCTTCACCATAATCCACCTCGGTCATATCGTAGCGGTGCTTAGGGGAAGCCCTGTTCCGGTAGCATCATCATCGTCGGCATCACACCGTCGTGCTGACGAAGCTCTCCCTCGTCACTCTACTGGATCGTGAGTTCGTGGGACGTCACCGAGCCGAACGTGTGCAGATCGCGGAGGTGTCGTACTTTCAGTACTAGGATTGGTCGATCGTGAAGACGTACGACTACATCAACCGCGTTGTCATAACGCTTCCGCTTACAGTCTACGAGGGTATGTGGACAACAGTCTTCCCCTCTCGTTGCTATGCACCACCTTCATCTTGCGTGTGCGTAGGAAATTTTTGAAATTACTGCGTTCCCCAACACCGACATGCTGTGGTAATTTTTTTGTCTGATTTGCGAAGGCGCACGCATTAACAATCAACAAAGTCATTTTGGAACAAGTGTTGTCATGTTACAAATCAGAAACACAAGTATTATTGAAACCGTGGGCGTTCTACTTACCAATTATGTGCGGCCACGCGCCTCCTTTTTTATTGGCTAGGAGGTGCCGTGTGGGGTAGCTATTTGAGTACGGGAGGCGTGTGATCAGACCCCCGCATGTGCTCATCGGGAGGAGAGCCCTTTAACCGCTACCCGCCGCGCACCTCTCTCCCAACGTCTGCATTAATGGCGCTCGAGCACCTGTTCTACAGCGTGGCTATATGTTTCACTGGACTGAGATTTAAGAGAGAAAAATGAAAATCTGAAAAGGAAGTTTGGTACGGATCTTGATGTAAGATCCGACAAACCTATATAGCATCGACTACGACCTATAGCAAGCATGATGAATATAAGGACGATGACAGTGCATAATAATTGTCTTACATATTTGGAAACAAAATTAAAAAAGCCACATGCGGCAACGCCCGAAATACACAAGGGCAAAAGAAGAAGGAAGACAATGATCTGGCTCGCTGATCTCTACTTTCTTTATGCGTTGCTGCAGGCCACGGGAACTAGTCTCTGCGGCGAGCGGCGACGAGCTCTTTCTTGTCCTCAAGATGCTGCTTGAGAGCATCCACGGACTCCTCCACCAGCCTTCTACGCTCGATGCGTAGCATGGCATTCTCATCTATAAGTTTCTCGACGATGATGTCAGTCCTCTTCAACAAGGCAGTGGTCTGCTCCTGTTGCTCCGCACTTCCAACGATCTTCGCCCTCAGCAGGTCGCCCTCGGCCCAGAGCTTCTCATTGCTCTCATTTAGTTGTCGGATGACGTCGGTAGACTGTTCAAACGAGGCTTTCAGGTCATCCTGCAACCTTGCCCACCTGGAGATCTGATTCATTTGCCTAAGGACGAGGGCACGCATGCGCCTATAAGAGTCCTCGCCTGCCCGACATTTTACCAGGCTGCTGTGGCGCGGGAGGACATCTCTGCTGTATTGGCGGCGCGGCGGGACATCTCTTTTGCTTCCGCGGCGTGGCCGGACCAGTCTGCTGCATCGACGGCACGACGGGACCTCCGTGCTGTTTCGGCAGCACGGTGGGACCTCTCTGCTACTACGGCCATGCGGCAGGACATCTTGGTTGCTTTCGCGGCAAGGCGGGACATCTCTCGTGCTTCCGCTTCCAGGCTCGCCTCTTCCTGGTGGCAATCTCTCGACCCAGAACTCACGATGGCCATGGCGGACGCAAGGGAACGATGATGAATGACTTATTTGTTTTTGTGGATGAGGAGTTGAGGAGGTATGTGCAGTCATCTTGGAGTACTAGTATTTATAACCGCGTAGTAATACACTCCTAAGTGGGAAACCATTTAGGTCTTGATCCGTGTGAACAGGTTTGGAATTTGGAATGTGACGGGACACATGCTCAAAATTTACTGACGGTTATAAGTGCGGCACTATTCCTGGAAGGCGTAACGTGGGCACGTACGCCTTATCGGCCGCATACGTGGCGTTTGCACCATAGGGTGCACCACAATAGGCAATGTCAGCACACATCTTGTTCCAATAACCGTGTGCGCTCATTATTACCATCACGCATGCTTCTTTTAATTAGAATGCGTGTGCCCATCTAGCGCACACATGTTGATCTATCTAACTATTTTAGTTTGTTGTGGCTAATCACAAACAGTTCATCCATGTGAAGTGTATGCCATCAATCGCAGACACTTTGATCTAGCTGACCCGTTTCTGTTCTGTTTCCTAATCGCAAACAGTTAATCCTTCTGAAGAGTATGCCCTCAATCACACACACCTTGATCTAGCTGACCATTTCTTTTGTGTTGCCTAATCATAAACAGTTCATCTGAGTGAACTGTATGTTGTATATCGCACACGCCTTCATCAGGCTGCCCATTTCTTTTGTTACGCCTCATCTCACATAGTTCATTGGACTGAACCGTATGCCCTGAATCGCACACGCAACTAAAATCTGAACCGTGTTTGATGGCTCCTCAATCGCAAACGTTTTGCATCTTTTTGACGGTTCTTTTACACCAGTGTTTGCTATTATTGCATCGCACAGAGTTTCGTCGAAGGGTCTCTGATCGTAGTGTCACGTTAGCAGCATCCTGCAGTAGTTTCACCCTTGAGGTGAATATGTTGGGAGGCAAAATTATAAGCCCCTATCTTTCTATGTGTCCGGTTGAAACGTTTTGCTCATGTGTACAAGGTGAGTGTTAGCAATCATAGAAGACCATATGATGGTTGAGTATGTGGAGCTCTTACTTAAACTCTGTTGAATAAGTTGAACTGCAATTGCTTGGTGACTAAGAACATAGGTTGTTGAGTTTCAAGAGAATTCATTGTTTGAACTTTAACATGTGAATTGGTTGCTACTATAACATGAGAAGTTTCATAAGAAAGAATTGTTGTGATGCTAGGAAAAGTGATTGAAATTATCATTGATCAAACTTATGCACTTTGCTAGCATTCACACTTCATAAATTAGTTCTTTTATCATTTACCTACTCGAGGACGAGTAGGAATTAAGCTTGGGGATGCTGATACATCTCCAACATATCTATAATTTATGAAGTATTCATGTTGTTATTTTATCATTCTTGGGTGTTTTACAATCATTTTATAGCAACTTTATATCATTTTTTGGGACTAACCTATTGACCCAGTGCCCAGTGCCAGTTGCTATTTTTTTGCTTGTTTTTTACATTGCAGGAAATCAATATCAGACGGAGTCCAAACACCGTGAAACTTTATAGAGATTTTTTTGGACCAGAAGGAACCCAATGGGCCAGAGCTACACCTGGGGGTGCCCCGAGGAGGGCACAACCCACCAGGGCGCGCCAGGGCCCCCTGGCGTGCCCAGGTGGCTTGTGCCCACCTCGGTGGCCTCATGCACCCCCTCTTTGCAATATAAATTCCCAAATATTCCAAAACCCTTCGGGGTTAACCTAGATTAGAAGTTTCGCCGCCGCAAGGCTCCGTAGCCACCGAAAACCAATCTAGACCCGTTCCGACACCCTGCCGGAGGGGGAATCATCTCCGATGGCCATCTTCATCATCCCGACGGCCACCACGATAAGGAGGGAGTAATCCACTGATACGTCTCCAATGTATCTATAATTTTTTATTGTCCATGCTATTATATTATCTGTTTTGGATGTCTAATGGGCTTTAATATACACTTTTATATTATTTTTGGGACTAACCTATTAACCGAAGGCCCAGTGCAAATTACTGTTTTTTGCCTATTTCAGTGTTTCACAGAAAAGGAATATCAAACGGAATCCAAATGGAATGAAACCTTCGCGGGGATCTTTCTTGGAACAAACACAACCCAGGAGACTTGGAGTACTAGTCTGGAAGTCTGCGAAGCTTCCACGAGGCAGGGGCGCACCCAGGGGGTAGGCGCGCCCCCACCCTCGTGGGCCCCATGGAGCTCCACCAACATACTTCTTTCGCCTATATATATCCATGTACCCTAAAAACATCCAGGAGAGCCACGAAACCACTTCTCCACTGCAGCAACCTTCTGTACCCATGAGAACCCCTCTGGGGGCCTTTTCCGGGGATCTGCCAGAGGGGGAATCGATCACGGAGGGCTTCTACATCAACACCATAGCCTCTCCGATGATGTGTGAGTAGTTTACTATAGACCTTCAGGTCCATAGTTATTAGCTAGATGGCTTCTTCTCTCTCTTTGGTTCTCAATACAAAGTTCTCCTCGATGTTCTTGGAGATCTATCCGATGTAATACTCTTTTGCGGTGTGTTTGCCGAGATCCGATGAATTGTGGGTCTATGAATTTGATTATCTATGAATATTATTAGGTTCTTCTCTGAATTCTTATATGCATGATTTGATATATTTGCAAGTCTCTTCGAATTATCGGTTTAGTTTGGCCTACTAGATTGATCTTTCTTGCAATGGGAGAAGTGCTTAGCTTTGGGTTCAATCTTGCGGTGTCCTTTCCCAGTGACAGCAGGGGCAGTAAGGCACGTATTGTATTGTTGCCATCGAGGATAAAAATAAGGGGTTTATATCATATTGCTTGAGTTTATCCCTCTACATCATGTCATCTTGCCTAATGCGTTACTCTGTTCTTATGAACTTAATACTCTAGATGCATGCTAGGGAGTGGTCGATATGTGGAGTAATAGTAGTAGATGCAGAATCGTTTCGGTCTACTTGACACAGACGTGATGCCTATATTCATGATCATTGCCTTAGATATCATCATAACTATGTGCTTTTCTATCAATTGCTCGACAGTAATTTGTTTAGCCACCGTAATATATGCTATCATGAGAGAAGCCACTAATGAAACATATGGCCCCCGGGTCTACTTTACATCATATAAGTTTCTGATCTATAATTCTAGATTACTATTTTGCAATATTTATTTTCCAATCTATACAACAAAAATACCAAAAATATTTGTCTTATTATCTTTATTAGATCTCACTTTTGCAAGTGGCCGTGAAGGGATTGACAACCCCTTCATCGCGTTGGTTGCAAGGTTCTTGATTGTTTGTGCAGGTACTAGGCGACTTGCGTGTAGTCTCCTACTGGATTGATACCTTGGTTCTCAAAAACTAAGGGAAATATTTACGCTACTTTGCTGCATCACCCTTTCCTCTTCAAGGGAAA
This sequence comes from Triticum dicoccoides, assembly GCF_002162155.2. NCBI lineage: Eukaryota > Viridiplantae > Streptophyta > Magnoliopsida > Poales > Poaceae > Triticum > Triticum dicoccoides. Next base: position 471,598,499 of record NC_041392.1, on the reverse strand, counting down.
ACCAATGCATGCTCAAGAGGTAGTGTCGGTGGGAACGACACCTATGGGATCACAAGAATCCCTACTACGGTTAGCGGGGCGCGGGGTCATGAGAAGAGCAGATCAAACAGATAGTACACAGTTTGTTTATCCAGGTTCGGGCCGCGAGGATGCGTAAAACCCTACTCCTGCTTTGGTGGATGTATATTCCTGTTCTTAAGCTAGCTCTAGGGCATTAGGAGCTCCAAAAAGCCGAATCCTCCTCCTAGTCGCCTCGGGCCTCCTTTTATAGAAAAAGTGGTCGCCACAGTGGCACACAAGAGATGGAAAGGGTACAGTGTTGCAAGGTTATCCCTCGCATTACATGACAAGGCGCATTTAATGCGTCTTGCTTAGGTGTCCTTGCTTTATCGGGGACGGGGGAGAAACCTGTCTCATCCGTCGCCGCTCCTTCTTGTGTTGACACGCGCCCTGGCCAGCGATGCCTGTGATGCCATGTAGGTAGGCAGGCAGCTGAGGTGGCGCAATGGAGGGTCTTCACAAAGATCTGCATGACGCCACGTAGGTGCCTGCCCAGCTGGTTGGGTCGGTAGCCGCATGCGTACGGTGGTGGAGGTTTAGTCGGCGTGGGCTTGATGGTGGCCCTGCGGATGTTCTTGGCAAGGGCCTTGCCGGGGCCCCGGCAAGGGTCTTGCTGAGGCGCCTGCTGTCATCCCCGGCAAGGCGCTTGCTGGGGGTCTCGTGGTCTTCCCTGGCTGGTATCTCGCCAAAGGTCGTCGTCTTCTTAGTGCGTATCTGATCTTGAATGTCTTCACAAAGATCTGCATGCCACCATGGGGATGTCTCCTGAATCCTTGCCCCATGGGGGCAGTGGACTCAAGGGTGATTTGCTCCATAGACGTGGGGCGAGTTGCCGCGGCAAGGGTCTTGCCGGGGTTGCTAAAACTGTCTCCCGGCAAGGATCTTGCCGGGGGAGTCCGCTTCGTCTCCTCTGTTCTTCGTGGTTTTGGCCTTAGCGTCATCCTAGTTCCCTTGAGCTTCGGTCTTACCCTGGCTCACCTCCCTTGCCTTGCTTGGTGTGGTGGTGCCCGCGGCTCTGACTGCCCGTGCACAGTTATAGGGGTACAAAAAGTGCACCCCTCTCTTTGTACACCGACAGGAGCCCCCGGGCCTGGGCCACACATAAGAGCAACGCGTTGTTGGGTCAGGCCCAGTAATGGTGCGCGGGCAGGCGGGGCGGTTTTTACCGCGGTAAGATTCTTCGCGCGCTACGCTTCCCATGACTCGCGCGCGTGGCGCGGCGTGGGGAGGTGGGCGTGACGTGGGCAACATGTGTGGGGTTGGTCTCTGCATGCATGCGTCACGTCGTAGTAAAGGGGCGGTTCGCGCCTTCCCCATAAACGGAGGGAGGCATGGAGGCGCGACCCATTTACTAAATGGGGCTGAGGCGCGGTCTTCAAGGCGTCCACTCCCCACGATCATGGGGTGGGGATAGGTCGCCTCACCCGTCCCCTCGGTTCTGCACGTCCGCGACGTGTCTCCCATGCGCTTGGGGTGGCAAACCGTGGAGGCGGGAAACCGGGCCGTCGCCAGTTGGGGCGGCGGGTCGGTCCTGGCTCCCTGCGCCTTCCGTGTCTCGATTGGCCGAGCGGGGCGGCCGAGCCCCAACCCCGCTCCTTTATAAAGAGTGGGAGGGGGATGGCATCCCGCATTCTTTCATCATCTTCTTCCTTCAGCTTCTGCTCCTCCCTTCCATCCGTCATGGAGAGAGGGAATCCCGGTCCTTCAACAGTGGTGGCGAGGGTCGCCGCTCGACAATGCGTCCCTCCTTCTCCTGCGCCTGCGGTGGCAGAGCCAGCCGCGAGGGGAAGGGGGAGGGGGCGAGGCCGTGGGCGAGGTCGGGGCGCTCGGGGAAGAGGAGGACGGGGTGGCGCGCCGGCCTTGCCTCCGCCAGCAGCTCCCCCTCCAATGGAGGGCCATGTTGGGGAGGACCCTTGTGAGTTCCTCGTCAGGCTGCGCCGGCCACCGCACCGTTGCCTTCGTCTCCCAACTCCATTTGCGCGGGAGATGGAGCTGGATCCGCCGGAGTCATTGCGGCTGCACATGAGGGGCTGCGGGATCAGTGGCACGCGTGTCCGCGTCGACTTCCCCGCTCCTCACGTGATGTATCTTCGTCGGGGATGGAAGACGTTTGCTCATATCCACAGCTTGACAGAGGGGCTCACTCTCCATTTTAAGCTGATGGAGGGTGGCCTTCTCTCCGTCAAGGTCTTCGGGCACTTTGGGACTCGTACAAGGTGCTGCGTGGAGAGCTCTTCTGATAGTGAAGACTCCTCCTCGGGCGGAGTGACGAGGAGGACAGCGGCAGTGATGACGAGGTCGGTAGGCGGCAGGATGACGGGTCCGACTAGGTGTCCGGTGCCGCTCCGTGCGGCACCGGCGACCCCATCATCCGGGTCGCCGGCTCCTTGAACTTCTCGGGGTTTTCTCCTTGGGCGGCTAGCGTTGGGAGGCTGCGGAAGAGGAAGAGGGCGGGCGGCAAGGCTGTCAAGTCGGAGTACGCGGGCACCGACGCCTTCGACGCGTACTAACGTCCTGCCGCCTCGTCTTCGAGCTCTGCTTCCAGCGCCGCCATCACCACCCAGCCTTTGGACGGCCACCAAGATGCTCTCCCTGCGTCTTCTGCCACCGTAGCTCGCCTAGGTGCTCCTTTTGCCCTTCTCGCCTCCTTGACCTGCCTCCTGAAGAGAGGGACAAGAAAGGGATTACGGGCACCTTATCTCTTTTTAGTTTGTAAGCCTTCGGGCCTTTGTTGAATTTAAAACTTGTAATCCCTTCATTCATGTTTTTCATTCCCTATGGACTGTACCTGAGTGGAATGTTTTTAATGAAAAAGGGATGCTTGCCGGGTCATTTGTTTGCGGGTGGAACCCACGACAAGGAGTAAATCCTTGATATCTCTAAGATAAACATTTTCTCGCCCGGCAACAGGCCTTGCCGTCTCCCCACTTCGCTCGATCTTTCTCACGCCTTTGGCGGGGGCAGGGATGAGGCGGGTTCAGGCTCCTTGTTTCATCCTTTTGCTGCCGCGACTACGACCAAACTTGGTCCCAGGAACGAGCCCTAGGGCCTAGAGTTAGGGGAGCACGGTAGCTTAAGGAAAATCACATACCTCAATCCAATGGAATGCATGATAAGGGATGAAGAACTTATCTGAAGCTGCAGCCCCCGGCAACCCTGGTTTGTCATGGGTGAGTCTTTGCTCTTGCAGCCCCCGGCAATACTGGCTTGTCGGGGCCTAGATGCTGGTCTGTTCCTTTTTTTTCTCCCCAAGTGGTTTGGCAAGGATATCTATGTGTCCTGTGAACCAAAGAAGACAAAAGAAAGACAAAGAGACGCACAGTCGACCTCTAAGCTAGGGGTTAGTCGCCGCTAAGCACTATCAACCCTAACCAAGGACGAGACTCGACCTAGCATGCATGCTATAACTTAGGGCGCTAGCGCTTCATTTATTTATGCTCAGGGTCTGCGCCTGGCTTTGTACAAAGGGTTACATGCGTCATCGGCAACGCTCGTACAAAAGGTGGCTTGTCGGGGGGCCCGGCAAGCCGCGCCTCATGGGTAAAACTTGCGAAGATGCTCAATGTTCCAGGAGTTACTACCGGAATGGCATCTTCGGTCTCCAGGCGGACTGCGCCGGGCCTGGTGACTCATATTACCCGATAAGGGCCTTCCCACTTTGGCGTCAACTTGTTGGAATTCTTGGCCGATTGAACGCGCCGAAGAACAAGGTCGCCTTCCTCAAAGCTTCGGGCATGAACCTTGCGGCTATGGTAGCGGCGCAAGGCTTGCTGGTAGCGCGCTGCTCTCATAGCCGCCCAAAGACGATCTTCCTCAAGGAGCGTTGCGTCATCTTGCCGCAATTTCTCTTGCTCAAGCTCGTCATAAGTCAGTACTCGAGGTGACCCGTATATGAGTTCCATGGGGAGAACTGCTTCTGCCCCATATACCAGGGCAAAGGGTGTCTGGCCGGTGGCTCAATTTGGTGTTGTTCTGATTGACCAAAGAACCGCCGGCAATTCATCAATCCAGCATCTTCCACTCTTGTGCAGTCTGTCAAAGGTCTTTGTCCTCAGGCCTCGCAGTACTTCAGCATTTGCCCTCTCAGCTTGACCATTGCTTCATGGGTGAGCAACAGAAGCGAAACAGACCTTGCTGCCGAGGTCTTGAATATATTGCATGAAGGTGTGGCTTGTGAACTGCGTGCCGTTGTCGGTGATGACCCTATTGGGTATACCAAAACGACACACCAGTCCTTTGAAGAACTTGACGGCTGACTGTGTTGTGACCTTCCTCACTGCTTCCACTTCTGGCCACTTTGTGAACTTGTTGATTGCAACGTACAAGTACTCAAAGCCCCCGACAGCGTGGGGGAAAGGGCCCAGTATGTCAAGCCCCCAGAACGAGAAAGGCCAGGAGAGAGGAATGGTTTGAAGGGCTTGAGCTGGCTGATGAAGCTTCTTTGAATGGAACTGACACGCTTCACACCTGGTGACTAGTGTCGTCGCATCCTGGAGGGCGGTGGGCCAGAAGAAGCCTTGCCGAAACGCTTTGCCGGCAAGGTCCCTCGACCCTATGTCGGATCCACATACGCCTCCATGTATCTCCGCCAACAGCCCCAGTCCTTCCTCTCGAGGGATACACTTCAATTTCACACCGTTCGGCCTCTTTCTGTACAGGACCTCATCGACGAACTGGTACATAGTAGAGCGACGGGCTACTTTTTCCGCTTCTTCCTGCTCCTCAGGAAGTTCCCCTGTTTGGAGGAATCGGACGGTATGTTGTGCCCACGCTGGAGCCTGGGGCTCGACGGCGAGGACTAAAGGCATTTCCTCCGCTATAGGAGCGGCTGTCTCCATGGCAAGAGCTTGATGCTCCGTTAGAGCTAGCCGTCCTGTGGCGGGCTCAGTGTCTCCGGCAACATCCTTGTCGGCGGCTTCCGGGAACTCGGGGGAAAGTACTTGTTGGGCCCTGATTTTCTCCTCTTGTTCTGCTCTGTTGATGGATCAACGGATGGCTGAGTTAGCCGAAGCACAAAGGTACCTGGTTCCAAAGGTAGCTTGAGGGCAGCGCGTTTTGATAGGTAATCGGTGATGTCATTCTCTGCTCGGGGAACGTGTTCTGCCTGTCTACCGTCAAAACGCTCTTCCAGTTTTCTCACTTCATCGATGTAGGCCTTCATCAATAGGCTCTGGTAATCCTTGTTGACTTGCTTGACGACAAGTTGCGAGTCACCCCTGACGACGAGTTTCTTGATTCTGAGGTCCGTCGCGATCCTAAGACCAGCAAGCAGCCCTTCGTACTCAGCCGTATTGTTTGTTGACACCTCCCTGGGGAAGTGCACCTGAATCACGTACTTGAGGTGCTCTTCGGTGGGCGCGACAAGCAGTACGCCAGCCCCGGCGCCCTGTAAGGAGAAAGCTCCATCAAAGTACATGATCCAGTCGCAACTTGCCTCCTTGCCGGGGAGAGCAGTCTCTTGGGCTTCTACGTCATGCGCCGCGATCCATTTTGCAACAAACTCTGCCAGGACTTGGCTTTGAATCGTCGAGGTACTCTCAAACTTGAGGCCAAAGCTGGACAGTTCCAGTGCCCACCCTATGATTCTTCCCGTTGCGTCTGGATTGTGCAATATCCGTTGCAGAGGGAGGCGAGTGACGACAGTGATTTCGTGCGCCTGGAAGTAGTGACGCAGCTTCCTCGAGGCCACAAGAAGGCCGAAGAGCAGTTTCTGGACACCGGAGTACCTTGATCTAGCCCCCTGTAGGAGGGAACTAACAAATTAGACCGGGTGCTGCATCATTTTCTTCTTTGGCGGCACTCCAACTGGCTGTGTCGTCTCTGCATCGGTGGCATCGAGATCTGTCGCTGCTATTACCTCGTCACCAATTTCTCTCTGGGCCACTAGTGCGGCGCTGACCACCTGGTTCGTTGCCGCCAAGTATAGCAGCAACGGTTCCCGTGGCCTAGGAGCAACTAGTATTGGCGCGGAGGAGAGGTACCTCTTCAAATCTTGCAATGCTGCTTCGGCTTCTGGTGTCCACTCCATCAGGCCCGCCCTTTTCAAAATCTTGAAAAAGGGAAGGGAGTGCTCGACGGACTTGGAAATGAACCTGCTCATGGCGGCAATGCAACCAGCAAGCCAACGCACATCCTTGACTCGCTTGGGTGCTTCAATCTGCTCTATAACTTTGATCTTGTCCGGATTGGCCTCTATCCCGCGCTGCGACACAAAGAACCCGAGAAGCTTGCCGGACGGGACGCCGAAGACGCACTTTTTAGGGTTCAGCTTGAGATTGATCTTGCGTAGGTTTGCAAATGTTTCTTGTAAATCCGGTATGAGAGTTGCCCTGTTCTTGGTTTTGACCACTATATCATCCATATAAGCTTCCATATTTCTATGGAGCTGGGGTTCAAAACCAATCTGGACCACCCTTGCAAACGTTGAACCAGCACTCTTCAACCCGAAAGGCATCCGTATGAAACAATACGTACCACATGGGGTGATGAATGCCATTTTCTCTTCGTCTTCTCTTGTCATGAAGATCTGGTGGTAGTCGGAGTAGGCATCGAGGAATGACAACAGATCACACCCAGCCATGGAGTCAACAATCTGGTCGATGCGTCAACGGGAAGGGGTCTTTGGGACAAGCCTTATTGATATCTGTGTAATCAATACACAGCCTCCACTTCCCATTTGCCTTGCACACTACCACTGGATTGGCCAACCACGTTGGATGGAGTACTCCTCTTACCAAACCCGCTGCTTCTAGTTTCCGGATCTCCTCTGTGATGAACTCTTGTTGTTCCAAGGCTTGCTTTCTGACCTTCTGCTTGACGGGCCGCGCATGAGGACAGACAGCAAGGTGGTGCTCAATCACCTCCCTGGGAACGCCAGGGATGTCGGATTCTTGCCATGCAAACACATAGACATTCGCCTGCAGGAAGGTGACGAGTGCGTCTTCATATTTGTCATCAAGGGCAGAGCTTATGGTAAAAGCCCCTCCCATGCCGTCCTCCTTGACAGAAACCTTCTTGGTTCCCGGCGGTGTGGCCCTGGACTTCTTGTTTCTGTCGGTGGAGCTCTCTGGCACGTCCTCGACGGGAGCGCTACACTCCGAAGAGGTGCGCTTGCCGGAGTGGGTGCCTGAGGTCTCACCGGTCTTCTTCTTTTTCCATCCTGGGGCTCCAGCGGCAGGAGCAAGCGCCTTAGCAGTGGCGGCAGCTGCAACTGCTTGTTGGTAGAGTTGGTCAGCGCAAATTAGCGCATCCTTCTTGTCTGATGGGACGGTGATGATCGTCACAGGCCCCGGCATCTTCAGGGTGTTGTAGGCGTAATGTGACGCCGCCATGAACTTGGCCAGCGCTGGGCGGCCAAGGATCTCGTTGTAAGGCAAGGGGATCTTGGCAACGTCGAACACAATCCGTTATGTCCTGTAGTTCAGATCACTCCCAAGAGTCACGGGCAATGTGACCTTTCCCTTTGGTTGACTTCTTCCCGGGTTGACCCCCTGAAACATGCCCGTCTCTTCGAGGTCTTCATCAGGAATTTGCAGTTTCTCGATCACGGCAGGCCAGATTTAGTTCAGACCGGCCCCGCCATCGACTAGCATCTTTGTCACCTTGAGGTTGCGTATTGTTGGTGAAACCAACAATGGCAAGCACCCGACTGCAGTAGTGCGATCAGGGTGATCCTCAGTGTCAAAAATGATAGGTGTGCCGAACCACTTCAGCGGCCTTTGGGCATCAAACGACGGCTCTGCCGCTGTAATCTCACGCGCCCACTGTTTAAGCTGGCGGTGAGAGGTATGCAGCGAGGCACCTCCATCGACGCACATGGCCTCTGTAACTTTCTGAAATTCTTGGTCACCAGACTCATCGTCCTCTTCGTGATCATCGTCTTCTGGCTTTTTGTCACGGCCCCGGGCGAGCCTCTTCTGCTGTTTATCTTTGCCGCGACGGCCCACCTAGCCGTCACGGTTCTTTCCGGACCCCTCAGCACCGTCCTGGACTTTCTCCTTGTCCCGCCTCTCATATTCATCCATCTACTTCTCAGCAAGGAGCTCAACCTGTCGGCAGTTCTGGAGATCATGGCCTTTGGTGCGATGGATCTTGCAGTATTGCTTGTCGGAGTTTCCTGGCTTCTCGGCAGCCGCCAAGGCCCGGCAGGCGACACATCCGGCAATTTCCTTGCCGGGGTCATCTGCCTTGGTTTTCTTGGTGGAGCCGGCGTTGTCAGATCCCTCGACGGCAAGCACAACTTTACCTTTGCGCTTCCTGTTGCGGCGCCGGCCTTTCTTCGCCGGGGCGGCAGTATCCTCTTCTGAGGAGTCGGTTTCCACGCCGGCATCTTCGTCGGGGTACTTCCTTCCCTCTTCAGCTCGGGCACATCTGTCAGCAAGAACATAGAGTTCTGCCACATCTTTCACCTTGTTCATTGCCAGCTCTTCGCGCATCTTGCGGTTACGCACGTTCTGATGGAACACGCTGATGATGGCGGCAGGGTGAACATCAGGGATATTGTACTGTACCTGGCTGAACCTCTGTATATACTTGCGCAGACTCTCGCCTCCCTTCTGGGGAATGACGTGCAGGTCGCTTGCTTGGCCATGGGCTTGGTGACCTCCAGTAAAGGCGCCCACAAACTCATGTCACAAATCCGACCAGGAGGAAATAGAGTCTATCGGCAAGTGCATCAACCACGACATGGTGTTGGGTTTAAGAGCCAATGGAAAGTAATTCGCAAGCACCTTATCATCGCGGGCTCCAGCAGCTTGCATCGCGATGGTGTAGATGCTGAGGAACTCAGACGGGTGGGTCTTGCCATTGTACTTTTCGCCAACGTCAGGTTTGAAGGTGCGGTGAGTGGGCCACTAGAACTGCCGCAGCTCACGGGTAAAAGCCGGACAGCCTACATCGTAAGGTAGGCCTCCAGGGCTCTCCGGGGCCGGGTGGTTCACAGCAGGCCCTGCTCGCCTGTCTGACTGGTGGCGCGCTCCACGTTGGCGCTCGATAGTGGTTCGAGCGTCTTCATGGGCTCGTTCCCGAAGAACTTGGCGCTTGTCACAGTGGGTCCATGGGTCAGACGACGCTATGGAGATGTCGTCGCCCGTGACGTCGTGACGAGCCGGCGTCCGCGGTACCGGATGGGGAAGAGGTGAATGCACCGTGGTCGCGGTGCCGCCAGCTTTTCTGCCACTGGTGCACGGGACTCCATCGGAGCGTCGACCCGGGGGCCCCACCGGACTTAGTTCGTCTTTGTTGGCTACCGCAACAAGGCTTCGGATAGTGGCTCTCCATTCGTCGATTTTCCCCGTAGTGGGAGGAAAGTCGAGGAGCAACTGCGCGCGCGCCAGGGCCTCTGCTGGCGTCGGTGGCAGCGGAACCTGCATGGATCGCGACGCGCTTCGACTTCTGACCACGTCAGAAGGAGCTCTATCATGACCCCGCGGTCGCATGCCGTTTTCACCAGCGCTTCGGGGAGTGGGCAGGTCTTCTACGTCCCGAGGGTGGCGCTCGGGGCTCTTCCCACGGCGACGCCCGGGATCTTCGGCGTGATTACGCCGTTCGTCGCGCGCTGCCTGCGAGGAGCGCGCTGTTGGCGCTGGCGTGGGAGTCTTGGAGGCCCTTGCGTCGCCTTCGGGTGGGGCAGCGATGACCTTGGAAGGCACCGCTCCACCCACGGAGGGCCTGGCTCCACCTTTGGATTTGGCGATGTGTGGCCCGTTACCAGGTGCACAAACATCGCCACCACCCAAACTTCGGCTGCTGGGATGGTGTTGGTGTTCACGAGCAGCGCCCCGGGTCCTTTCCACGACCGGTCCGCTGCTCGCCCGCGTCGGGACGGGCTATCCGGCTTTCGACTAGCCAATCGCCATCGTCGTCTTCTTCTTGGGCACCATGATGATGAAGAAGCATCGAACTAACTGCTAAAGCCGATTCTCACAACTGCGCCCCCTACCTGCCGCGCCAAAGATGTCGGTGGGAACGACACCTATGGGATCACAAGAATCCCTACTACGGTTAGCGGGGCACGGGGTCGTGAGAAAAGCGGATCAAACAGATAGTACACAGTTTGTTTATCCAGGTTCGGGCCGCGAGGATGCGTAAAACCGTACTCCTGCTTTGGTGGATGTATATTCCTGTTCTTGAGCTAGCTCTGGGGCATTAGGAGCTCCAAAAAGCCGAATCCTCCTCCTGGTCGCCTCGGGCCTCCTTTTATAGAAAAAGGGGTCGCCAGAGTGGCACACAAGAGATGGAAAGGGTACAGTGATGCGAGGTTATCCCTTGCATTACATGACAAGGCGCATTTAATGCATCTTGCATAGGTGTCCTTGCTTTATCGGGGACGGGGGAGAAACCTGTCTCGTCCATCGCCGCTCCTTCTTGTGTCAACACGCGCCCTAGCCAGCGATGCCTGTGATGCCATGTAGGTAGGCAGGCAGCTGAGGTGGCGCAGTGGAGGGTCTCCATGAAGATCTGCATGCCGCCACGTAGGTGCCTGCCCAGCTGGTTGGGTCGGCAGCCGCATGCGTACGGTGGTGGAGGTTTAGTCGGCGTGGGCCTGATGGTGGCCCTGCGGATGTTCTTGGCAAGGGCCTTGTCGAAGCCCCGGCAAGGGTCTTGCCGAGGCGCCTGCTGTCATCCCCGGCAAGGCGCTTGCCGGGGGTCTCGTGGTCTTCCCTGGCTGGTATCTTGCCAAAGGTCGTCGTCTTCTTAGTGTGTATCAGATCTTGAATGTCTTCACAAAGATCTGCATGCCACCATGGGGATGTCTCCCGAATCCTTGCCCCATGGGGGCAGTGGACTCAAGGGTGATTTGCTCCGTAGACATAGGCGAGTTGCCGCGGCAAGGGTGAGGCAGTCCTGGGTTAGGGGGTGTTCGGATAGCCGAACTATACCTTCAAGCCGGACTCCTGGACTATGAAGATACAAGATTGAAGACTCCGTCCCGTGTCCAGAAGGGACTTTCCTTGGCGTGGAAGGCAAGCTTTGCGATACGGATGTTCATATCTCCTACTATTGTAACCGATATGTGACCCTAACCCTCTCCGGTGTCTATATAAACCAGAGGGTTTTAGTCCGTAGGACAACATACACATAAACAATCATACCATAGGCTAGCTTCTAGGGTTTAGCCTCTCTGATCTCGTGGTGGATCAACTCTTGTAATACCCATATCATCAATATTAATCAAGCGGGACGTAGGGTTTTACCTCCATCGAGAGGGCCCGAACCTGGGTAAAACCTCGTGTCCCCTGCCTCCTGTTACCATCCGGCCTAGACGCACAGTTCGGGACCCCCTACCCGAGATCCGCCGGTTTTGACACCGACATTGGTGATTTCATTGAGAGTTCCTCTGTGCCGTCGCCGTCAGGCCCGATGGCTCCTACGATCATTAATGGCGATGCAGTCCGGGGTGAGACCTTCCTCCCCGGACAGATCTTCGTCTTTGGCGGCTTCGCACTGCGGGCCGATTCACTTGGCCATCTAGAGCAGATCGAAAGCTACGCCCCTGGTCGTCAGGTCAGATTCGGAAGTTCAAACTACACGGCCGACATCCGCGGGGACTTGATCTTCGACGAATTCGAGCCACTGCCGAGCGCGCCGCACTGTCACGACGAGCATGATCTAGCTCTGCCGCCGAACAGTGCCCTGGAGGCCGCACCCGCGCCGGCTCCGACCCCTAGTTCGGAGCCGACCACGCCGATCGAGGATGGGCGGTTGGACGCCACCTCGGGGGCTGCGATCCCAACGGCAGTTGAGCCGAACACCAGCCCCGTACTCTGCAAGACTCGTGACTCCATGGAGCCGGATTCTTCTCCAGACTCCAAACTCTCCGCACCCCTGCCGAGCGAACCCGATTGGGCGCCGATCATGGAGTTCACGGCCGTGGAAGTCTTTCAGCACTCGCCTTTCGGCTATATCCTGAAGTCACTGAAGTCTCTCTCTTTATCAGGAGAGCCTTGGCCGGACTGCGGTCAGCAAGGTTGGGATTCGGACGATGAAGAAATTCAAAGCCCACCCAGCACCCACTTGGTAGCCACTGTCGACGATTTAACCGACATGCTTGACTTCAACTCCGACGACATTTGACGGTATGGACGCCGATGAAGGAGACGATGAAGAATCAGCGCCTATCGAGCCCTGGAACGCCACCTCGTCATATGACGTATACATGGTGGACGCACCCAAAGATGACGGCGAGGAGTGGAAGGACGCACCGAAGGATTGTTCCCTCAAAAAGCAGTCAAAGTGGCGACGCAAGCGCCGCCCCAAATCCTGCCTCGACAGAAATAGCGATCACACTGATCCAGCGCTGGAGCAGGGCGAACCGCTGCCAGACAATGGCAATCCGGATAATCAAACCGAACAAACAAATCCTATCAATGATAATGGTCTGGATGACATAACGTCGGACAGGCACTCGGAGCAGCAGAATGCCCGTAAAAGGCTCATTGCCACCGCAAGGAGCCTCAAAAAGCAGAAGCGAAGGCTCAAGGCCACGCAAAACATGCTCCAATTCAGATGGAGCAAAATAATCAACACTGCAGCAAGGTACGGCGACAATCGCCCCTCCAAGAGCTACCCAAAGCGGAAGCTGCTACCCGAATTCGATGAGGAGGCCTCAGACCCCCCACAACCAAATATCAAAGCAGCCACCTGGTCGGATAGACGACCCCTCTACCACCACAGAACGACATTCAACGCCGCTCACAATACAACACGCGACCCATGCGAGGGCTCGCACCCAAAGGACGGTGCAACAAGATCCATCTATGGACCACGCAAGCGCGCCCCAGCATACAATGCAACACAACAAACATCCGAACAACGTGGCACACCCAGCTACAGGGGTGCCGCACACCCCCTATGTTTCACCGATGAGGTGCTGGACCATGAATTTCCAGAGGGATTCAAGCCCGTAAACATAGAGGCATACGACGGAACAACAGACCCTGGGGTCTGGATTGAGGACTATATCCTTCATATACATATGGCTCGAGGCGATGATCTCCATGCCATCAAGTACTTACCTCTTAAACTCAAAGGGCCAGCTCATCACTGGCTCAAAGGCCTCCCCGAAAGCTCCATTGTAAGTTGGGAAGAGCTCGAAGACGCCTTTCTGCAAACTTTCAAGGGACTTATGTCCGACCTCCGGATGCGGATGACCTGAGTCACATAACTCAACAGCCCGGAGAGTCAGCCCGAAAGCTTTGGAATAGGTTTCTTACTAAAAAGAACCAGATTGTCGACTGTCCGGACACCGAAGCCTTAGCGGCTTTCAAGCACAGCGTCCGCGACGAATGGCTCGCCAGACACCTCAGCCAAAAGAAGCCGAGAACAATGGCTGCACTAACAAACCTCATGACCCGCTTTTGCGCGGGTGAGGATAGCTGGCTAGCCAGATGCAGCACCAGCGACCCCAGTACATCTAAAGTTAGAGATGGAAACGGGAAATCACTATGCAACAGCAATAACAAACGCCGGAATAAAGAAGACAACACGAAGGGCACGGCAGTAAATTCGGATTCAAAGTCCCTCGGCCAAACCAAAAGCCGCCCTCCAAAGGCACCAGGGACGAACTGTCCAGCCTCAACAAAATTCTGGACCAAGTATGTCAGATCCATAGCACCCCTAGCAAACCTGCTAATCATACCCATAGAGAATGTTGGGTCTTCAAGCAGTCCGGTAAGCTTAACGCCATACACAAGGGGGAGGATACACCAAGTGAAGACGAGGACGAACCTGCCAAGCAAGACAAGGGGGAACAAAAGAAATTTCCACCCGAAGTCAAAACAGTAAACATGTTACACGTGATCAAGAGAAAAAACAATGCGGCACTCCCTGAAAAATATACCCAAGTGCCTGTCACCGCGAAAGTCCCGCCACTGGTCGTCTCAACCGATCACCTTCGACCATCGCGATTACGCATCAAGTATCCGGCATGCAGGATGGGCTGCCCTGGTATTAGACCCAGTAATTGGCGGATACCACTTCACACGAGTCTTGATGGATGGCGGCAGTAGCCTAAACCTAATATATCAGGATACAATCCGCGGGATGGGGTTAGACCCAACACAAATTCGCCATAGAAATACTACCTTTAAAGGAGTAACGCCCGGCCCAGGGGCTCGTTGTACGGGCTCCCTCCTACTACAAGTTATATTCGGCTCCCCCGATAACTTCCGTCGCGAGCATTTAACTTTCCACATCGCTCCGTTTAAAAGTGGCTATCAAGCACTACTCGGACGCGAAGCTTTCGCTCGCTTTAAAGCAATACCACACTATGCCTCCCTAACACTCAAGATGCCCGGTCCACGTGGCATCATTTCAGTGCACGGAAGTATCAAGCGATCTCTGCGCGCCGAAGAGAGTGAGGCTGCCTTGGCAGCTGCACACTAAAGGCGCCCGGACCAGCAAAAGCATCCAATAGGTCGTCAAGACCTCAGACACAACTAATCAAGTCCGGCGCCACTACCCATATCGAATAAATGGTCACACCCCTATCTTTCAAAAGTACAAGGGGCTCAACGCACGCAGACGAGTGGCGATTTCTTCTTATCTTGAATTATACATGGTTTCTTTAGAAAAATATCCTTTTGCACGACAACCTTTTTACCTAAATTCCTCTCTTTTACAGATGATCATCGTGCTACACCCGTCCAGGATACGGCACAATGGAGACACAGGCGCAGATGTGCAGCAGGGACCCGACCCAAGGATTCTTTTTAGATTAAGACCCTCATAAACCTTTTTTACTGTCTCTTATTGATACATATCCACCGTTGAGAAGGATGCTGACGTCTTGGCATGTGGCCACGCCAGAACAATGCACGTACCTGGACACAAGGGGCTTCTTACAAAGGCCATTCTTCAGGCCCGGTTTATACCACAAAGACCAAATACCTTAGGGAGTGTTCGGCGTCGCGAGTTTGGCCCTATATGCATTAGCTCTGAATCATTGTCTTTGGTCAAATGTTGGGTTTGCCCGGCTCCTATGTTTTGGTGCCTTACGTTCCGCTTTACCGGCTAAGGTAGCACCAGGAGAACTACTGCGATTGTGCCCTGGTTCATCCGGACGAGCACCTCAGTAGAGAAAGCCGAAAACTGACTGTCATGATCTAGCATGAGACTGGTCAACCACTCGATGACCATGGGAATGTTAGAATTCCTCCACCTTAACGAAGGGCGCTTTCCGGCCAGGCATATACGCACACCGAGATCGGGAGAGTGCGGAGCCACTAGGGCTTATCTAGTAGCCCCACTGTCAAACTCCTATGGCTAAGTGAAAGTGTTAAAGCATTATAGTCCGGTTGCCTCGCTCGCTCCGCTATCACCTCCTTAATAGGACCAAGACATTGGGTTAAGTGTGAACGCGTGTTTCCGCAAACACCTCCACATTATATGCGTGGGGGTTGAAGCCGACGACTGCAATCTTTCAGGTTATACACATGTATACATAAACGGCTGCCCAGGAGGCATCACATTACTTTCAGGCAAAAGTATAAAGTAGCCTCATAAAAAAAATTAAAAGCATTTCACTTACAATGAGATTACATGTCACTCAAACATAATATTTTTTGAGCATTGGGTCTCTATCAAACGAGCACCCTCAAGAACTTCCTCAAAGTAGTGCTCAGCAGCCCTTCGACCTATGGCCGAATCCTGCGCTGCAACAGTGGTAGCATCCATCTCTGCCCAGTATGCTTTAACACGGGCAAAGGCCATCTGTGCGCCTTCTATGCATGCCGACCTCTTCATCGCATTTATGCGCGGCACCACATCGAGAACCTGCTGCACCAAGCTGAAATAGCTGCTCGGTTTTGACCTTCCCGGCCATAGCTGATCCACAACAGACCTCATGGAGAGTCCGGACAACCTATTTAGTTCGGCCCATTCGGCCAATTGGTCCGTCAACGAAAGAGGATGCTCGGGAGAAAGGAATTGCTTCCAAAACAGTTGGTCTACTTCACGGTCCATCTGACTCTGGAAGTACTTGGCTGCATCGGCAGCGCTCGCCGCCAAATCCATATACGCATCCTCCGAACTCCACAGCCGATCCAGAGGGGCATACCGTGGATCTCCGTACTTCCTCTGCAGCATAAAGGACTTCCCGGCTACAATATCCCCGGCTTCCCGCAGCTCCTCCTTCTTTGCCCTCATAGCAGAGCGGAGGTCTTTTCCCGTTACAGCAGCCTTCTCAAGGTCCAATGCCTTCGCCTGGTTTTCCTTTTCAAGAGCCCGGCAAGGGTCTACGACGGCTTCTAATTCTACGGCCATATTGGCCATCTTCTTCCGGCTCTCGCCATGTGCGGCCTTCTCGGCTCGCAACTCTTCGGACGCCTTCAAAGCAGCCGCATTACCCAATCTTGCTTGTTCCTTGGCTCGGGCAAGTTCCGCCCGCGAGGCTTCAATAGTGGCAGCTCCATCTGCAATCATAACATGTTAAAAACACTGGCATCATACTCTTCCTATGTGGCGTTTACCAGACAAGGATACTTACCCTGCGCCTCGTCAAGCCTTCTGTTAACAAGCTCGATGTCGGCATCTGCCGCATCCAACTGCCGTTCTAAACGGGCAAACTGGCTAGTCCGGCTGGCCACCGGAGCTTCCATCTCCTGCACATAAAGGCAGTATGGTTATTACCTGGGAATATGATCCTTCATTCATCATCGTTTCCGACGACAACCAGAGTCTCAGGGGCTACTATCTACACAGGGCACACCTAGCATGTGCAGGACTATTACACATTCCTTTTTACATACCTCAAAGCCTGTCAGTAGACTCATAAAAGCTTCATGCAATCCGCTTTCGGCGGACGATATCCTCTCCATCACCATATTCATCAGCACACGGTGATCATCTGAGATGGCCGCTCGCCCCACCAACTCCCTCAGAACGTCCGATCGCACACTAGACGGCACCGGACTCTTTTGTCTACTCTCTTCGGGAGCCGGACACTGGGAGCCTCGGGGATCAATAGGATCACCTTTTGGCCTCTCCGAACTTGGAGAGGCCCTCCGCGACGACACTTCAGGGTCGCTCGCTTCTGGAGCGGTGGAGTCCGGAGGAGGCGTCTCGCTCTCCATCATCTCTGGAAGAAGATCCCCCAAAGACGAGCTCATTTGAGAGGGGCTAAGGCCCGAACTGCACAAATATATGCGGTGGTTATTTTCTCAGAAGAAAAGGATGGAATATCTGTACTATTAAAGTTTTCTGGTCACTTATGACTCCCAGGAGAATTGATCCCCCCGCGGACTTTGTGCGGCAGTAGCGCCCCCCAAGGTAGGGCCCCTGGAGGAAGATTTCTTCTCCCGTTTGGAAGCTTCAGCTTCCGAATTCCCGGGCGCGGTCCTTTTCCTCTTCCGGTCATCTTCCTTCACGAAGACGCTCGCTCCCTCGGTTAGAATAGGCAGCGTTAGGGGCCCGCGTCCGCCCGCATTATCCTCCACAGTATCTTCCTTCAAGGGATCCGGGCAAGGTGCGGCATGGAGCATCTTTTCCAATATCGGATTCTCCAAACCCTCAGGGAGGGGGCCGAACACCGAATCAACTTCGCCTTTGTTAGCCAGTCCTGGTCGAGAAAGCAAACTCTCAGAAATAACTTCATAACAAAGGAAAGATAATATGTTCGGCCGGAAGATTCCTTACCTGTTCGGCGGCGCGGTTACTACTCAGGCCCACGTCCTCGGTGATTTCCAGACACTCTACTTGAGATCTGAAGAATAACTTATACATATCCTCGTGCGTCAGGCCGAGAAAATTTTGAATGGCACGCGGACCCTCGGGATTGAACTCCCACAAGCGAAGGGGCCGACGTTTGCAAGGCTGGACTTGATGAACCAACATAACTTGTATTACCGCGACCAAACTGAGATCTTCATTGAAGAGATCACGAATGCGGCTTTGCAGTAAAGGCACGTCCTTGGCTGGACCCCAGCTCAGTCCTCTGCTGTTCCATGACATTAGTCGTGGTGGAGGGCCCGAGCGAAAAACGGGGGCGGCCGCCCACTTGGCACTTCTAGGAGTCGTGATGTAGAACCACTCCTGTTGCCACAATGCAGACACCTCTGGGATGGAACCTTTGGGCCATGGAGCTCCCGTCATATTGCGTATCGAGGCGCCTCCACACTCTGCATGTTGCCCTTCGATCATCTTCGGCTTCACTTCAAAGGTCTTGAGCCATAAGCCAAAGTGGGGGTAACCCGGAGGAAGGCCTCGCATACAACAACAAAAGTCGTGATATGCAGGAAGGAGTCCGGAGCTAGATCATGGAAATCTAGCCCGTAATAAAACATCAAGCCCCTGACGAAAGGATCCAGTGCAAAACCTAGACCTCGGAGGAAGTGTGGGACGAACACGATGCTCTCGTTGGGTTTGGGAGAGGGGACGGCCTGCCCCCGGGGAGGCAGTCGATGCGACATTTCAGCGGTCAGATACCTGGCCTCCCTCAACTTTTTGATGTCTTCTTCCGTGATAGAAGAGGGCATCCATCAGCCTTGAAGGCTGTATCCGGACATGACTGAGGGTTCGGAGCACCTGACCTGAGCTTTGGGCGTTTGAGCTTGAGGCGGGGGAAGGATTCGATTGAGCACGGGAGGCAAAAGTAAAAGCTTTGCCCCTTTATAAAGAGGGTGGATATCAAGCGTCCTCCCCGTGTCCGTTTGGACTTGCCTATGATCTAGGAGTCCTAGAAGTGGTTGGGTTACCCACGCCCGTATTGATGAGAATCCCGTAATAAGGGGACACGATCTCTGCTTTAACAAGACGTGCCAAGGAAACCACCTCGCATAACACGCTGAGGTAGGTAATTAAACGACTCGGATAAAGGCTTGGCCGTGGTGTGTCGCACCACGGAATATGTCAGCAGATTAGATTTGTGTAAATATTATTCTCTCTAGGGCAGTATGTGGAAACTTATTTTGCAGAACCGGACACTATCTTCGTGTTTAAGATCTTCTATGAATTACTTTGAGGAGGAACCCGCCTTGCAATGCCGAAGACAATTTGTGCGCCGGACCCGTCGTCATTGAAGCCTGGTTCAGGGGCTACTGAGGGAGTCCTGGGTTAGGGGGTGTTCGGATAGCCGAACTATACCTTCAACCCGGACTCCTGGACTATGAAGATACAAGATTGAAGACTCTGTCCCGTGTCCGAAAGGGACTTTCCTTAGCATGGAAGGCAAGCTTGGTGATACGGATGTTCAGATCTCCTACCACTGAAACTGACTCTATGTAACCCTAACCCTCTCTGGTGTCTATATAAACCGGAGGGTTTTAGTCCGTAGGACAACATACACATAAACAATCATACCATAGGCTAGCTTCTAGGGTTTAGCCTCTCTGATCTCATGGTGGATCAACTCCTGTAATACCCATATCATCAATATTAATCAAGCAGGACGTAGGGTTTTACCTCCATCGAGAGGGCCCGAACCTGGGTAAAACTTCGTGTCCCCTGCCTCCTGTTACCATCCGGCCTAGACGCACAGTTCGGGACCCCCTACCCGAGATCCGCCGGTTTTGACACTGACAAAGGGTCTTGCCGGGGTTGCTAAAACTATCTCCCGGCAAGGATCTTTCCGGGGGAGTCTACTTTGTGTCCTTTGTTCTTCGTGGTTTTGGCCTTGGCGCCGTCCTAGTTCCCTTGAGCTTCGGTCTTACCCTGGCTCACCTCCCTTGCCTTGCTTGGTGTGGTGGTGCCCGCGGCTCTGACTGCCCGTGCACAGTTATAGGGGTACAAAAAGTGCACCCCTCTCTTTGTACACCGACAAGAGCCCCTGAGCCTGGGCCACACATAAGCGCAACGCGTTGTCGGGTCAGGCCCAGAAACGGTGCGCGGGCAGGCGGGGCGGTTTTTACCGCGGTAAGATTCTTCACATGCTACGCTTCCCACGACTCGCGCGTGTGGCGCGGTGTGGGGAGGTGGGCGTGATGTGGGAAACATGCGTGGGGTTGGTCTCTTCACGCATGCATCACGTCGTAGTAAAGGGGCGGTTCGTGCCTTCCCCATAAACGGAGGGAGGCGTGGAGGCGTGGCCCATTTACTGAATGGGGCTGAGGCACGGTCTTCAAGGCGTCCACTCCCCACGATCACGGGGTGGGGAGAGGTCGCCTCACCCGTCCCCTCGGTTCTGCACGTCCGCCACGTGTCTCCAATGCGCTTGGGGTGGCAAACGGTGGAGGCGGGAAGTCGGGCCGTCACTGGTTGGGGCGGCGGGTTGGTCCTGGCTCCCTGCGCCTTCCGTATCTCGATTGGCCGAGCGGGGCGGCCGAGCCCCAACCCCGCTCCTTTATAAAGAGCGGGAGCGGGGATGGCGTCCCGCATTCTTTCATCTTCTTCTTCCTTCAGCTTCTGCTCCTCCCTTCCATCCGTCATGGAGAGAGGGAATCCCGGTCCTTCAACGGTGGCGGCGAGGGTCGTCGCTCGACAACGCGTCCCTCCTTCTCCAGCGCCTGCGATGGCAGAGCCAGCCGCGAGGGGAAGGGGGAGGGTGCGAGGCCGTGGGCGAGGCCGGGGCGCTCGGGGAAGAGGAGGACGGGGTGGCGCCCCGGCCTCGCCTCCGCCAGCAGCTCCCCCTCCAATGGAGGGCCATGTTGGGGATGACCCTTGTGAGTTCCTCGTCAGGCTGTGCCGGCCGCCGCGCCGTCGCCTTTGTCTCCTGACTCCATTTGCGCGGGAGATGGAGCTGGATCCATCGGAGTCATTGCGGCTGCACATGAGGGGCTCCGGGATCAGTGGCACGCGGGTCCGCATCGACTTCCCCGCTCCTCACGTGATGTATCTTCGTCGGGGATGGAAGACGTTTGCTCATATCCACAGCTTGACGGAGGGGCTCACTCTCCATTTTAAGCTGATGGAGGGTGGCCTTCTCTCCGTCAAGGTCTTCGGGCACTTTGGGACTCGTACAAGGTGCTGCGTGGAGAGCTCTTCTGATAGTGAAGACTCCTCCTCGGGTGGGAGTGACGAGGAGGACAGCGGCAGCGACGACGAGGGCAGTAGGCGGCAGGATGACGGGTCCGACTAGGTGTCGGGTGCCGCTCCGTGCGGCACCGGCGACCCCATCATCCGTGTCGCCGGCTCCTTGAACTTCTCGGGGTCGTCTCCTTGGGCGGATGGCGTTGGGAGGCTGCGGAAGAGGAAGAGGGCGGGCGGCAAGGCCGTCAAGTTGGAGTACGCAGACACCGACGCCTTCGACGCGTATTGACGTCCTGCCGCCTCGTCTTCGAGCTCTGCTTCCAGCGCCGCCATCACCACCCAGCCTTTGGACGGCCACCAAGATGTTCTCCCTGCGTCTTCTGCCACCCGTAGCTCGCCTAGGTGCTCCTTTTGCCCTTCTTGCCTCCTTGACCTGCCTCCTGAAGAGAGGGACAAGAAAGGGATTACGGGCACCTTATCTCTTTTTAGTTTGTAAGCCTCCGGGCCTTTGTTGAATTTAAAACTTGTAATCCCTTCATTCATGTTTTTCATTCCCTACAGACTATACCTGAGTGGAATGTTTTTAATGAAAAAGGGATGCTTGCCGGGTCATTTGTTTGCGGGTGGAACCCACGACAAGGAGTAAATCCTTGATATCTCTAAGATAAACATTTTCTCGCCCGGCAACAGGCCTTGCCGTCTCCCCACTTCGCTCGACCTTTCTCACGCCTTTGGCGGAGGCAGGGATGAGGCGGGTTCAGGCTCCTTGTTTCATCCTTTTGCTGCCGCGACTACGACCAAACTTGGTCCCAGGAACGAGCCCTAGGGCCTAGAGTTAGGGGAGCACGGTAGCTTAAGGAAAATTACATACCTTAGTCCAATGGAATGCATGACAAGGGATGAAGAACTTATCTGAAGCTGCAGCCCCCGGCAACCCTGGTTTGCTGTGGGTGAATCTTTGCTCTTGCAGCCCCCGGCAATACTGGCTTGCCGAGGCCTAGATGCTGGTCTGTTCCTTTTTTCTCCCCAAGTGGTTTGGCAAGGATATCTGTGTGTCCTGTGAACCAAAGAAGACAAAAGAAAGACAAAGAGACGCACACTCGACCTCTAAGCTAGGGGTTAGTCGCTGCTAAGCACTATCAACCCTAACCAAGGACGAGACTCGACCTAGCATGCATGCTATAACTTAGGGCGCCAGCGCTTCATTTATTTATGCTCAGGGTCTGCGCCTGGCTTTGTACAAAGGGTTACATGCGTCATCGGCAAGGCTCGTACAAAAGGTGGCTTGCCGGGGGGCCCGGCAAGCCGCGCCTCACGGGTAAAACTTGCGAAGATGCTCAATGTTCCAGGAGTTACTCACCGGAATGGCATCTTCGGTCTCCAGGCGGACTGCACCGGGCCTGGTGACTCGTATTACCCGATAAGGGCCTTCCCACTTTGGCGTCAACTTGTTGGAATTCTTGGCCGATTGAACGCGCCGAAGAACAAGGTCGCCTTCCTCAATGCTTCGGGCATGAACCTTGCGGCTATGGTAGCGGCGCAAGGCTTGCTGGTAGCGCGCTGCTCTCACAGCCGCCCGAAGACGATCTTCCGCAAGGAGCGTTGCGTCATCTTGCCGCAATTGCTCTTGCTCAAGCTCGTCATAAGCGAGTACTCGAGGTGACCCGTATATGAGTTCCGTGGGGAGAACTGCTTCTGCCCCGTATACAGGGCACAGGGTGTCGGGCCGGTGGCTCGATTTGGTGTCGTTCTGATTGACCAAAGAACCACCCGCAATTCATCAATCCAGCGTCTTCCACTCTTGTGCAGTCTGTCAAAGGTATTTGTCCTCAGGCCTCGCAGTACTTCAGCATTTTCCCTCTCAGCTTGACCATTCCTTCGTGGGTGAGCAACGGAAGCGAAACAGACCTTGTTGCCGAGGTCTTGAATATATTGCATGAAGGTGTGGCTTGTGAACTGCGTGCCGTTGTCGGTGATGACCCTATTGGGTATACCAAAACGGCACACCAGTCCTTTGAAGAACTTGACGGCTGACTGTGCTGTGACCTTCCTCACTGCTTCCACTTCTGGCCACTTTGTGAACTTGTCGATTGCAACGTACAAGTACTCAAAGCCCCCGACGGCGCGGGGGAAAGGGCCCAGTATGTCGAGCCCCCAGACCGAGAAATGCCAGGAGAGAGGAATGGTTTGAAGGGCTTGAGCTGGCTGATGAAGCCTCTTTGAATGGAACTGACACGCTTCACACCTGGTGACTAGTGTCGTCGCATCCTGGAGGGCGGTGGGCCAGAAGAAGCCTTGCCGAAACGCTTTGCCGGCAAGGGCCCTCGACCCTATGTGGGATCCACATACGCCTCCATGTATCTCCGCCAACAGCCCCAGTCCTTCCGCTCAAGGGATACACTTCAATTTCACACCGTTCGGCCTCTTTCTGTAAAGGACGTCATCGACGAACTGGTACATAGTAGAGCGACGGGCTACTTTTTCCGCTTCTTCCTGCTCCTCAGGAAGTTCCCCTGTTTGGAGGAATTGGACGGTATGTTGTGCCCACGGTGGAGCCTGGGGCTCGACGGCGAGGACTAAAGGCATTTCCTCCGCTATAGGAGCGGCTGTCTCCACAACAAGAGCTTGATGCTCCGTCGGAGCTAGCCCTCCTGTGGCGGGCTCAGTGTCTCCGGCAACATCCTTGCCGGCGGCTTCGGGGAGCTCAGCGGGAAAGTACTTGCTGGGCCCTGATTTTCTCCTCTTATTCTGCTCTGTTGATGGATCAACGGATGGCTGAGTTAGCCGAAGCACAAAGGTACCTGGTTCCACAGGTAGCTTGAGGGCAGCGCGTTTTGATAGGTAATCAGCGATGTCATTCTCCGCTCGGGGAACGTGTTCTACCTGTATACCGTCAAAACACTCTTCCAACTTTCTCACTTCATCGACGTAGGCCTTCATCAACGGGCTCTGGTAATCCTTGTTGACTTGCTTGACGACAAGTTGCGAGTCGCCCCTGACGACGAGTTTCTTGATTCCGAGGTCCGCCGCGATCCTAAGACCAGCAAGCAGCCCTTCGTACTCAGCCGTATTGTTTGTTGAAACCTCCCTGGGGAAGTGCATCTGGATCATGTACTTGAGGTGCTCTCCGGTGGGCGCGACAAGCAGTACGCCAGCCCCGGCGCCCTGTAAGGAGAAAGCTCCATCAAAGTACATGATCCAGTCACAACTTGCCTCCTTGCCAGGGAGAGCAGTCTCTTGGGCTTCTTCGTCAGGCGTCGCGGTCCATTTTGCAACGAACTCCGCCAGGACTCGGCTTTGAATCGTCGAGGTACTCTCAAACTTGAGGCCAAAGCTAGACAGTTCCAGTGCCCACTCTACGATTCTTCCCGTTGCGTCTGGATTGTGCAATATCCGTTGCAGAGGGAGGCGAGTGACGACAATGATTTCGTGCCCCTGGAAGTAGTGATGCAGCTTCCTCGAGGCCATAAGAAGGCCGAAGAGCAGTTTCTGCACACCGGAGTACCTTGATCTAGCCCCCTGCAGGAGGGAACTAACAAAGTAGAACGGGTGCTGCATCATTTTCTTCTTCGGCGGCACTCCAACTGGTTGTGTCGTCTCTGCATCGGTGGCATCGGGCTCTGTCGCTGCTATTACCTCGTCACCAATTTCTCTCTGCGCCACTAGTGCGGTGTGACGCCCGGATAATCAAGCTACAGTAACCTCTGCTAATGATGCCACGTCACCTTGGTTACTGTTGATAAACTTGCATTAGTTCAAAAGTATTCAAATTCAAATTTAAAATATAGGCAAACAACAAAAGTTTCAAACAATAAAACTTAAATGTTCGGGTTGTGCCAAATAATGCGTAAGTAATTATGGTGGATAACCCACACTGTTATAAAATATTTAAATACTATAAGATGAATAAAAATACATAAAACAATTAATTAAATTCCTTTTGTATTATATAAAATACTAAACTGTTTTGTTTAGAGTAAAACTTTTTATGCCAGTGGTTTGAGTGGCAATGCTAAATTTAGGAGTTGAAATTATATTTTACGAAATTAAAATAAATTGAAAAGTCAAAAGAAAGCAGAAAATAAAATAAAATAAGGGAAAGATCAAAATACAAAAAAAAAGGAGAACCCTCCCTCCCACTGGGCTCTGGCCCAGCAAGCCACCGGCCCAACTGGGCCATCTCCCAGCCAGGCCGGCCCACCTCGGCCTACACATACCCCCCCATCGAACCGAAACCCTAGCGTACCCCTCACCGGTCGCCCCACTCCCTCACGATCCCCACTTCTCCCTCGTCTCCCTCCCAGCGCCGCCACTCGCAACACACACACATACGCATCGGCACAGGGACAGGAGCGCCCCTGTTCGATCACCTCCCCCGCACGCTCGTGCCCGATGCAAACCGCCGCCGGCGCCGCCCCTCCCGTACTCCTTCGGGCCCCTCCTCTCCCTCGCACGGCGCTCGCTTGAAGTTGCGTCCTCGCCTCGTCACCGACCCGATGTCGTCGCCCATCGTCACACCACCACCGCCCGGAGACCTCGCCGCCTCGACCTCATCTCCGTCGCCGACCTGACCCCGACCTCGTTGTCCCTGTCCTCCCCGAGCCCATTGCCATGACCCTGCAACCCCTTGTGAGGACCCCCTCCTTCTCCCCTTCCCCGCGCTCCAGCAGCGCACCTGCACGCCCGCGTCGTCCGCGCCGGCGCATGGCTCCCTGCCATGTTCCGACCCCCTCCCATCGACGCCGTTCTCCG
>NC_041392.1:471565696-471572465 GCF_002162155.2 Triticum dicoccoides | reverse complement strand
CCGGCGCCCGCGCTCACCCCCGCTCTCCCCTGCCGCACTACCGCCGCCGCATCCCTCCTCCACTGGTCCATCCGGCGGCTCCCCTCGTCGCCGGCGACCATGCCCCGGGCGGCGCCCGGCGCCAGCGTCCCGCCTTGCTTGGGTTCGCCCCCTCCTCGGGTACGGGCGCCCACTTCCACGCCCCTGTGCCCGTTCGCCCGTCGCCAGATTGGCTCTATGGGCCACTGCCCAGTGGTGCCCACGCCCCCCTTTTCTGAAAAAAAGGGGTTAAAAAATAATATTAACAAATAATTAATTAATTAATTAATTAGTTCAATATTTAATTAACTTAATTAATTAATCTTAGTTAACCTAATGAAGTAGAATAGTTGTTTTAAAACTGCAGTTAGCTAGATGAGCCAATGACAAGTGGGACCCAAACCCTATTGACCTTTTGACCGGTCAAATGTTGACTGGGTCAACTCTGCTGACCGGAACCTCCCTGGCCCGCTGTCAGCCATACGAGCACTCCGGCTGGGTACACTTTTGGGTGTATCTAGCAATTAACCATTTTATTTTCGAATTAAGAATAATCCCGGAAATTGCTTAAATCTTTGGAAAATCATATAAAATAATCCGTAACTCGGATGAAAATGTTTTGTACATGAAAGTTGCTCAGAAGGACGAGACGCTTCCGGATACGCAGTCCGTTCATCCGCCACACACCCCTAACCTATCGAACCCACAACTTTTCCCCTCCGGCTCCTCTGCCCGAAAACACGAAACACCGGGGATATTTTCCCGGATGTTTCCCCCCTTAACCGGTACCACCTCATACCACGCTAGGGCACGCCTAGCATCGTTACTTGTCTTGTCATGCATCGATATGCATCTGTTTACATGGTATTCATTGTTTCTTCCCCCTCTTCTCTCCGGTAGACTACGAGACCGACGCTACTGCTGCCCAGTTCGAATACGGAGTTGACGACTTCTCTCTCTTGCCAGAGCAACCAGGCAAGCCCCCCCCCCCCCTTGATCACCAGATATCGCCTATTCTACTCTATACTGCTTGCATTAGAGTAGTGTAGCATGTTACTGCTTTCTGTTATACCTATTCTGATGCATAGCCTGGCCTTGTTACTACTGTTGTTACCTTTACCTGTAATCCTATATGCTTAGTATAGGATGCTAGTATTTTCATCTGTGGCCCTACATTCTTGTCCGTCTGCCGTGCTATACTATCGGGCCGTGATCACTCGGGAGGTGATCACGGGTATATACTATATACGTTATACATGATACATGTGGTGACCAAAGACGGGTCAGCTGGTGGAGCACCCGCGAGTGGATCTTTATGGCGGAGCTACAGGGCAGGTTGGGACCGCCTAGGAGAGAGGTGGGCCTGGCCCTGTTCGGCGTTCGCGGATATTTAACACGCTTAACGAGATCTTGGTATTTGATCTGAGTTGGCTACGAGCTTATACGCACTAACCATCTACGTGGGAGTAGTTATGGGTATCCCGGCGTCGTGGTATCAGCCGACGCACTTCAGACGTCAGCGACGGAGCGGCGCGCGCCGGATTGGACTGGAACGCCTGCTAGGCTAGGTCTGCTTCCGGCCGCCCTCGCAACGTCCAGGTGTGCTATGGGCGATGGGCCCAGACCCCTGTGCGCTTAGGTTTAGACCGGCGTGCTGGCCTCTCTGTTTTGCCTAGGTGGGGCTGCGGTGTGTTGATCTTCCGAGGCCGGGCATGACCCAGGAAAGTGTGTCCGGCCAAATGGGATCAAGCGTGTTGGGTAAGTTGGTGCACCCCTGCAGGGAAGTTAATCTATTCGAATAGCCGTGATCTTCCGTAACAGGACGACTTGGAGTTGTACCTTGACCTTATGACAACTAGAACCGGATACTTAATAAAACACACCCTTCCAAGTTCCACAGACAACCCGGTGATCGCTTTTCCACAGGGCGACGAGGAGAGGATCGCCGGGTAGGATTATGCTATGCGATGCGACTGGAGATGCTACTTGGAGATGCTACTTGGAGATGCTACTTGGAGGACTTCAATCTACTCTCTTCTACATGCTGCAAGACGGAGGCTGCCAGAAGCGTAGTCTTCGACAGGATTAGCTATCCCCCTTTTATTCTGGCATTCTGCAGTTCAGTCCACCGATATGGCCCTTTACACATATACCCATGCATATGTAGTGTAGCTCCTTGCTTGCGAGTACTTTGGATGAGTACTCACGGTTGCTTTTCTCCCTCTTTTCCCCTTTCCCTTCTACCTGGTTGTCGCAACCAGATGTTGGAGCCCTGGAGCCAGACGCCATCGTCGATGACGACCCCTACTATACCGGAGGTGCCTACTACTACGTGCAGCCCGCTGACGACGACCAGGAGTAGTTAGGAGGATCCCAGGCAGGAGGCCTACGCTTCTTTCGATCTGTATCCCAGTTTGTGCTAGCCTTCTTAAGGCAGTCTTGTTTAACTTATGTCTGTACTCAGACATTGTTGCTTCCGCTGACTCGTCTATGATCGAGCACTTGTATTCGAGCCCTCGAGGCCCCTGGCTTGTATTATGATGCTTGTATGACTTCTTTATGTTTTAGAGTTGTGTTGTGATATCTTCCCGTGAGTCCCTGATCTTGATCGTACATATTTGTGTGCATGATTAGTGTACGATTGAATCGGGGGCGTCACAAGTTGGTATCAGAGCCAACTGCCTGTAGGAATCCCCCTTCCACACTCCTTGGCCGAAGTCGAGTCTAGTCATTGCAAAACTTTTACTAACATGGCCGCGTGCCTTACGGGCCCACGTCGCCATCGGGTGGTATTAGGATCTTTTACTCCTTGACCTTTACTCTGGGACTCTGACCTCTCCTCTATTCGGGTTAAATGAAGTTTACTAAATCTAACATTAGTATCTCGTTATCACTTTCACCCGGAGAGCCCCTTATTACTGATGATCGTCTGCTACACCAGAAGACCTTGAAGATGCTCTCCGCTGTTAACTCGAGAACTTGTGTTCATCGCTTTTGCAATTCCCCTTCCACCGTAAACCCTTACGGATAACTACTTGCAGTTGTTATTCTTACATTCATCCCCAGTTGGTCTTGTTATTTCAAGATACCCCGTAACACTCGTCGTTTTTTGATAATCCTTTGAGCTTACTGCCCTGCTGTTCTTTGTCACCTGTATACCCCTACGGTTAATTCTCGCACTTATCGAGTATCCGCTCATCCCCCAGTTGATCATGTGTTTCGAAAAAGTCTTTGAAATACAAATCCCATAAGTCTGGTAATCTTATTGGCATCCATTGTCATTATCTTTTGAGTCCATTGATTCAATATGTTGCGAATGCTTGCAATCCTCAATCAGATCCTAGAATTCATCCTTCCGGCTCAGACGCCATTTTTAAACATGAGCTGGGTCTCGACCAATCAAGTTGCCGTTGATTGTAACCCCCTATGTCTATTCGGCTATCCATCTATGATCAGAGCGTCTGCTTCTGATCTTTCATTTTGGAAATCATAATTCCTTTGTTATCTAAGCATCAAATTATTTCGATGTTCTATAATCCGATGCATTTGCATTCTTTCTTCCTCTGATTGAGTACCGGTACTCACATCAGTCCTGTTGTGGATCGCCATACCCATAGCCGGGTTATTATCCGACAGTGTCCTTCACAACCAAAATTCTTATGAGTTCTTTACCCGATATATAATGCCTTTGGTAAATGGTATCCTCTCCGTTTGTCAACCATGCTCTGCTTTCGAGCTGGTGATATTTACTCTTGAAGCTTGTGGTATATGTTCCTAAGAAGCCCCGATGGGTTGAACCAATGCCTTCCCTAATATGTGCAAACCCGAAAGATTTCACGGGTCATACTTATTTGGTATTGCACCAGGCAAAACTTCCCACATCTAATGTCATTTTCGAAATACGAGAGGTCAATGTAAGGTTATGCATTGAGGAAGTGGGAGTCGACCTTGAACCTTTGTGTTCATGCCCATGGAAACAATGTAGATCGTATCATTAAAGCTTCTCTTCAAATAAATATTTCCTTGGTATAAGTTTATCTTATATCTAAGATCTGGCATTTTGCAATCGTTGTTCCGGCCATGTTCTCCTTTAAATACCATTTCTCGGACAAGTTGAAGTACTTGTCTTCTGCAGATCTTTGCACCTGTCCAACCTTTACTCTGATCTACCATCGAGTATTACACTCTGGTATCTCGAAAATATCATGGAATTGCATAACTTTTTATGAGTTCTTCATCAAGTGGTACCTTCCCACCGATTCCAATTTTTCGCGGGCTCTGAGTTATTGAACACTCAAAGACACCGATAACTGAACCAAGTCCGCTCTACGGTTCAACAACTCTTCAGTAAGCTTCTATAAGTACGAGTTTGTTACCCGATCACGCCATTCCTAGCCTGTTTGGCTATATCATTGTCGTGACGATTCTAACGGTGCTACCTGGTCCTTATTCTCGGAGCACCAATTTTCGACGATGAACTAACCTTACGTCGAATTTCCTCGTCATACCCTTTAACCTTAAACAACAAGCTTGAGTTCGAGTTTGTGTCGTAACTGTGGTTCCAATAACCTCTTGCTTCATCATTCCTTTGACTTGATGTCGTCGCTGATTGACTACATCTGCATGAAATCTCTCAACAATTGTGTCGTGATCATCATCAACCTTATGAGCTCTTCCAGGAATTCAATTGAATTCATTTTGGGTAATACCATCCTTGCCCCTCGATGATTCCTGTTCTCATCGACCACCTTATTGCCTTCCGTTCAACACAACTTGTTCGTGTTTTGTGTAAACCTTGAGATCACTGCTACCCAGCAGTTGATCTTCCTTACCTCGGAAGTATTACCATCTCTTTTTGTCAAGAATGTGGTGAGAATTTCACCACCTCTTAATAATTCTTGATATCATAATACTTCTTGCCATCTTCGTTCATTCCTTGGTCCCCGTATGGTTTTCAACCGGAATACCGACAATGGAGCTATGACGTGTCAATTCAAAACTTCTAACAACCCTATTGCTTTGAAGTGAATGGGCTATAGTTCATTCTAAGTCCTTCGCTAATTGAATCACCATTCTGACATTGGTCGTGCAACCCAACCCACATTTCGGGCGCACCTTTCAACCAATGTTTAATTGTGTATGTTTTCCTCGAGCATACTTCCTTATATCATTTGATCTGACAAATGTTATCTCCTTGTTCACTTAATGGTGGAAATCCATCTTTTGGGAATCTCGGTGAATTGCCGTTGAGTTCACCAGACACCTCCTTGTCCTCTCCTTGGGTTAATGATGGACTCTTGTTAACGGAAATCACTCCATAGTTCATTTCCTTAAAATCTTACAATGTCAACTCGTCAATTGTGTTGCACCTTTTCTTCTCAGGCATCCCGAGTCTAAGGTATCTTGACACCAATCAGATCTGAATCTCAGTCAGATATGATGGTTGGAACATATTTTCAAGAGTTATAACATTGGTCCCTATATGCCCCGGTAAGGTGATGTCATGCCTAGCACACCGGACCAGAGGACCTAGTGTTATAGTTTCCTTTGTAACAGGGTTAATCATTTTTCCATGAGGAAACTGAATGCCTGTTTAATGAGTTTATCCTGATGGATCCTTTGTGTATCCAAAATCCGATTTTTGCTTGAAGACCATGTCAATGCTATCTCGAAGCATGTCTGTGGTACTCCGATTTTCAACAAGAACATTTAAGGCCAATGCTAAATGCTTCTTGATCAATTATCCAAACACCGCTGTATGGGTAATGTCATGAAAATTTCTCTTCCCTTTCCTAAAGGGGTTTTCTACGTTATATCCCGTCATGAATATCATGCGTTGCTTGCCCTTGGGAAGGATATACCCTTGAAATATGTGTTTAAACACATTTTCCTTTCCACCGTTCTGTTTAATCTGATAACCATATTTTCCTTTCCGTTGGTCGGTTTAACGTTGCTTGTGATCTATATGAGCTAAGCCGTAATATTCTCTTGCTTATGTAAACACCCCCAGTGTACAATTATGTCAGCAAGACCCTGTTGCATTTGTCGATAACATTCTGGTAGCCACCGATGGACGAGAACTTTGCCTATTGGTCCGCCTCGTTTCGACGAGCAGGAAAATGGTTCTCTTCGTCCCTCGCCCTTGGTACCGATGTTGTTGCCGACATAAATGATAGGCTATCCTCTAACATGCCTTGCTTACATGATCACGCAAGATGTCACCACTCCTTTTACTTTTAACCCACATGGTGGGCCCATAACCCATAGTTCCACAGGATCGAAACCTGATTCTTCTACACACCCCCATTTCCAAAGTTATTCCACCCGCTTGGCTTCATAGGTAATTCACGGGCCACCTTCCTAGTGATCTGTTCCGATATCAGATGCAATACTTAAACTTGATGCTTTGAACCCCTTTCACACTCTTTTTCAGGCGTCGAACGATTGTCTATCCGCTTGGAACTCCTTGTTGTACCTTCTTACCTTACTCTCGATTTGTTCGACTCGAGAGATACTCATCTGTTCATTCACGGGAAAACCCCAAACGATTACCACTTAAGCATTCTGTCGTAGCCGAGCTACCCCTTACCTATTTGTAAGCACGAAGGAACCCCCGAAGGAAATATGACGACTTCACCATGATGACCTAAAGTAAAGAAATGAAGACGTCAATGTAACGGATCGACCTCTTCGAGCAGAGCAACCAAGGCCGAGAAGATCCGTTAGGATTTCGTAACTAGACCTCCCCCCC
>NC_041392.1:471564274-471565369 GCF_002162155.2 Triticum dicoccoides | reverse complement strand
GTAGTGGAGGAGAATTGTGACGCCCGGATAATCAAGCTACAGTAACCTCTGCTAATGATGCCACGTCACCTTGGTTACTG
Source organism: Triticum dicoccoides (assembly GCF_002162155.2). Taxonomy (NCBI): domain Eukaryota; kingdom Viridiplantae; phylum Streptophyta; class Magnoliopsida; order Poales; family Poaceae; genus Triticum; species Triticum dicoccoides. The sequence continues at coordinate 471,565,289 of NC_041392.1, read as the reverse complement.
TTGATAAACTTGCGTTAGTTCAAAAGTATTCAAATTCAAATTTAAAATATAGGCAAACAACAAAAGTTTCAAACAATAAAACTTAAATGTTCGGGTTGTGCCAAATAATGCGTAAGTAATTATGGTGGATAACCCACACTGTTATAAAATATTTAAATACTATAAGATGAATAAAAATACATAAAACAATTAATTAAATTCCTTTTGTATTATATAAAATACTAAACTGTTTTGTTTAGAGTAAAACTTTTTATGCCAGTGGTTTGAGTGGCAATGCTAAATTTAGGAGTTGAAATTATATTTTACGAAATTAAAATAAATTGAAAAGTCAAAAGAAAGCAGAAAATAAAATAAAAAAAGGGAAAGATCAAAATACAAAAAAAAGGAGAACCCTCCCTCCCACTGGGCTCTGGCCCAGCAAGCCACCGGCCCAACTGGGCCATCTCCCAGCCAGGCCGGCCCACCTCGGCCTACACATACCCCCCCATCGAACCGAAACCCTAGCGTACCCCTCACCGGTCGCCCCACTCCCTCACGATCCCCACTTCTCCCTCGTCTCCCTCCCAGCGCCGCCACTCGCAACACACACACATACGCATCGGCACAGGGAGAGGAGCGCCCCTGTTCGATCACCTCCCCCGCACGCTCGTGCCCGATGCAAACCGCCGCCGGCGCCGCCCCTCCCGTACTCCTCCGGGCCCCTCCTCTCCCTCGCACGGCGCTCGCTTGAAGTTGCGTCCTCGCCTCGTCACCGACCCGATGTCGTCGCCCGTCGTCACACCACCACCGCCCGGAGACCTCGCCGCCTCGACCTCATCTCCGTCGCCGACCCGACCCCGACCTCGTCGTCCCTGTCCTCCCCGAGCCCATTGCCATGACCCTGCAACCCCTTGTGAGGACCCCCTCCTTCTCCTCTTCCCCGCGCTCCAGCAGCGCACCTGCACGCCCGTGTCGTCCGCGCCGGCGCATGGCTCCCTGCCATGTTCCGACCCCCTCCCATCGCCGCCGTTCTCCG
>NC_041392.1:471458049-471563832 GCF_002162155.2 Triticum dicoccoides | reverse complement strand
ACTTCGTCGATGCTCACCGAGGCCCCGGCTGGCCGCGCTTGGAGCCGGCGCCCGCGCTCACCCCCGCTCTCCCCTGCCGCACTACCGCCGCCGCATCCCTCCTCCACTGGTCCATCCGGCGGCTCCCCTCGTCGCCGGCGACCATGCCCCGGGTGGCGCCTGGCGCCAGCGTCCCGCCTTGCTTGGGTTCGCCCCCTCCTCGGGTACGGGCGCCCACTTCCACGCCCCTGTGCCCGTTCGCCCGTCGCCAGATTGGCTCTATGGGCCACTGCCCAGTGGTGCCCACGCCCCCCTTTTCTGAAAAAAAGGGGTTAAAAAATAATATTAACAAATAATTAATTAATTAATTAATTAGTTAAATATTTAATTAACTTAATTAATTAATCTTAGTTAACCTAATGAAGTAGAATAGTTGTTTTAAAACTGCAGTTAGCTAGATGAGCCAATGACAAGTGGGACCCAAACCCTATTGACCTTTTGACCGGTCAAATGTTGACTGGGTCAACTCTGCTGACTGGAACCTCCCTGGCCCGCTGTCAGCCATACGAGCACTCCGGCTGGGTACACTTTTGGGTGTATCTACCAATTAACCATTTTATTTTCGAATTAAGAATAATCCCGGAAATTGCTTAAATCTTTGGAAAATCATATAAAATAATCCGTAACTCGGATGAAAATGTTTTGTACATGAAAGTTGCTCAGAAGGACGAGACGCTTCCGGATACACAGTCCGTTCGTCCGCCACACACCCCTAACCTATCGAACCCACAACTTTCCCCCTCCGGCTCCTATGCCCGAAAACACGAAACACCGGGGATATTTGCCCGGATGTTTCCCCCCTTAACCGGTACCACCTCATACCACGCTAGGGCACGCCTAGCATCGTTACTTGTCTTGTCATGCATCGATATGCATCTGTTTACATGGTATTCATTGTTTCTTCCCCCTCTTCTCTCCGGTAGACTACGAGACCGACGCTACTGCTGCCCAGTTCGAATACGGAGTTGATGACCTCTCTCTCTTGCCAGAGCAACCAGGCAAGCCCCCCCCCCTTGATCACCAGATATCGCCTATTCTACTCTATACTGCTTGCATTAGAGTAGTGTAGCATGTTACTGCTTTCTGTTATACCTATTCTGATGCATAGCCTGGCCTTGTTACTACTGTTGTTACCTTTACCTGTAATCCTATATGCTTAGTATAGGATGCTAGTATTTTCATCTATGGCCCTACATTCTTGTCCGTCTGCCGTGCTATACTATCGGGTCGTGATCACTCGGGAGGTGATCACGGGTATATACTATATACGTTATACATGATACATGTGGTGACCAAAGACGGGTCGGCTGGTGGAGCACCCGCGAGTGGATCTTTGTGGCGGAGCGACAGGGCAGGTTGGGACGGCCTAGGAGAGAGGTGGGCCTGGCCCTGTTCGGCGTTCGCGGATATTTAACACGCTTAACGAGATCTTGGTATTTGATCTGAGTTGGCTACGATCTTATACGCACTAACCATCTACGTGGGAGTAGTTATGGGTATCCCGGCGTCGTGGTATCAGCCGAAGCACTTCAGACGTCAGCGACGGAGCGGCGCGCGCCGGATTGGACTGGAACGCCTGCTAGGCTATGTCTGCTTCCGGTCGTCCTCGCAACGTGCAGGTGTGCTATGGGCGATGGGCCCAGACCCCTGTGCGCTTAGGTTTAGACCGGCGTGCTGGCCTCTCTGTTTTGCCTAGGTGGGGCTGCGACGTGTTGATCTTCCGAGGCCGGGCATGACCCAGGAAAGTGTGTCCGGCCAAATGGGATCAAGCGTGTTGGGTAAGTTGGTGCACCCCTGCAGGGAAGTTAATCTATTCGAATAGCCGTGATCTTCGGTAACAGGACGACTTGGAGTTGTACCTTGACCTTATGACAACTAGAACCGGATACTTAATAAAACACACCCTTCCAAGTTCCACAGACAACCCGGTGATCGCTTTTCCACAGGGCGACGAGGAGAGGATCGCCGGGTAGGATTATGCTATGTGATGCGACTGGAGATGCTACTTGGAGATGCTACTTGGAGATGCTACTTGGAGGACTTCAATCTACTCTCTTCTACATGCTGCAAGACGGAGGCTGCCAGATGCGTAGTCTTCGACAGGATTAGCTATCCCCCTTTTATTCTGGCATTCTGTAGTTCATTCCACCGATATGGCCCTTTACACATATACCCATGCATATGTAGTGTAGCTCCTTGCTTGCTAGTACTTTGGATGAGTACTCACGGTTGCTTTTCTCCCTCTTTTCCCCTTTCCCTTCTACCTGGTTGTCGCAACCAGATGCTGGAGCCCTGGAGCCAGACGCCACCGTCGATGACGACCCCTACTATACCGGAGGTGCCTACTACTACGTGCAGCCCGCTGACGACGACCAGGAGTAGTTAGGAGGATCCCAGGCAGGAGGCCTACGCTTCTTTCGATCTGTATCCCAGTTTGTGCTAGCCTTCTTAAGGCAGTCTTGTTTAACTTATGTCTGTACTCAGATATTGTTGCTTCCGCTGACTCGTCTATGATCGAGCACTTGTATTCGAGCCCTCGAGGCCCCTGGCTTGTATTATGATGCTTGTATGACTTCTTTATGTTTTAGAGTTGTGTTGTGATATCTTCCTGTGAGTCCCTGATCTTGATCGTACATATTTGCGTGCATGATTAGTGTACGATTGAATCGGGGGCGTCACATGCGGCGCTGACCACCTGGTTCGTTGCCACCAAGTATAGCAGCAACGGTTCCCGTGGCCTAGGTGCAACTAGTATTGGTGCGGAGGAGAGGTACCTCTTCAAATCTTGCAATGCTGCTTCGGCTTCTGGTGTCCACTCCATCGGGCCCGCCTTTTTCAAAATCTTGAAAAAGGGAAGGGAGCGCTCGGCGGACTTGGAAATGAACCTGCTCATGGCGGCAATGCAACCCGCAAGCCGACGCACATCCTTGACTCGCTTGGGTGCTTCAATCTGCTCTATAGCTTTGATCTTGTCCGGATTGGCCTCTATCCCACGCTGCGACACAAAGAACCCGAGAAGCTTGCCAGACGGGACGCCGAAGACGCACTTCTTAGGGTTTAGCTTGAGATTGATCTTGCGTAGGTTTGCAAATGTTTCTTGTAAACCCGGTATGAGGGTTGCCCTGTTCTTGGTTTTGACCACTATATCATCCATATAAGCTTCCATATTTCTATGGAGCTGGGGTTCAAAACCAATTGGGACCGCCCTTGCAAACGTTGAACCAGCACTCTTCAACCCGAAAGGCATCCGTATGAAACAATACGTACCACATGGGGTGATGAATGCCGTTTTCTCTTCGTCTTCTCTTGTCATGAATCTGGTGGTAGCCGGAGTAGGCATCGAGGAATGACAACAGATCACACCCAGCCGTGGAGTCAACAATCTGGTCGATGCGCGGCAACGGGAAGGGGTCTTTGGGACAAGCCTTATTGATATCTGTGTAATCAATACACAGCCTCCACTTTCCATTTGCCTTGCGCACTACCACTAGATTGGCCAACCACGTTGGATCGAGTACTCCTCTTACCAAACCCGATGCTTCCAGTTTCCGGATCTCCTCTGTGATGAACTCTTGTCGTTCCAAGGCTTGCTTTCTGACCTTCTGCTTGACGGGCCGCGCATGAGGACAGACAGCAAGGTGGTGCTCAATCACCTCCCTGGGAACGCCAGGGATGTCAGATGTTTGCCATGCAAACACATCGACATTTGCCTGCAGGAAGGTGATGAGCGCGTCTTCCTATTTGTTGTCAAGGGCAGAGCTTATGGTAAAAGCCCCTCCCATGTCGTCCTCCTTGACAGAAACCTTCTTGGTTCCCGGCGGTGTGGCCCTGGACTTCGTGTTTCTGTCGGTGGAGCTCTCTGGCACGTCCTCGACAGGAGCGCTACACTCTGAAGAGGTGCGCTTGCCGGAGTGGGTGCCTGAGGTCTCACCGGTCTTCTTCTTTTTCCTTCCCGGGGCTCCAGCGGCAGGAGCAAGCACCTTAGCAGTGGCGGCAGCTGTAACTGCTTGTTGGTAGAGTTGGTCAGCGCAAATTAGCGCATACTTCTTGTCTGATGGGACGGTGATGATCGTCACAGGCCCCGGCATCTTCAGGGTGTTGTAGGCGTAATGTGACGCCGCCATGAACTTGGCCAGCGCTGGGCGGCCAAGGATCCCGTTGTAAGGCAAGGGGATCTTGGTAACGTCGAACACAATCCTTTCTGTCCTGTAGTTCAGATCACTCCCAAAAGTCACGGGCAACGTGACCTTTCCCTTTGGTTGACTTCTTCCCGGGTTGACCCCCTGAAACGTGCCCGTCTCTTCGAGGTCTTCATCAGGAATCTGCAGTTTCTCGATCACGGCAGGCGAGATTAAGTTCAGACCGGCCCCGCCATCAACTAGCATCTTTGTCACCTTGAGGTTGCGTATTGTTGGTGAAACAAACAATGGCAAGCACCCGACTGCAGTAGTGCGATCAGGGTGATCCTCAGTGTCAAAAATGATAGGTGTGCCGGACCACTTTAGCGGCCTTTGGGCATCAAACGACGGCTCTGCCACTGTAATCTCACGGGCCCACTGTTTAAGCTGGCGGTGAGAGGTATGCAGCAAGGCGCTGCCATCGACGCACATGGCCTCTGTAGCTTTCTGAAATTCTTGGTCACCAGACTCATCGTCCTCTTCGTGATCATCGTCTTCTGGCTTTTTGTCATGGCCCCGGGCGGGCCTCTCCTGCTGTTTATCTTTTCCGCGACGGCCCGCCTGGCCATCACGCTTCTTGCCAGACCCCTCAGCACCGTCCTGGCCTTTCTCCTTGTCCCGCCTCTCATATTCAGCCCTCTGCTTCTCAGCAAGGAGCTCAACCTATCGGCAGTTCTGGAGATCATGGACTTTGGTGCGATGGATCTTGCAGTATTGCTTGTCGGAGTTTCCTGGCTTCTCGGCAGCCACCAAGGCCCGGCAGGCGACACATCCGGCAATTTCCTTGCCGGGGTCATCTGCCTTGGTTTTCTTGGCGGAGCCGGCGTCGTCAGATCCCTCGACGGCAAGCACGGCTTTACCTTTGCGCTTCCTGTTGCGGTGCCAACCTTTCTTCGCCGGGGCGGCAGTATCCTCTTCTGAGGAGTCGGTTTCCACGCCGGCATCTTCGTCGGGGTACTTTCTTCCCTCTTCAGCTCGGGCACATCTGTTAGCAAGAACATAGAGTTCTGCCACATCTTTCACCTTGTTCATTGCCAGCTCTTCGCTCATCTTGCGGTTACGCACGTTCTGATGGAACGCGCTGATGATGGCGGCAGGGTGAACATCAGGGATATTGTACTGTACCCGGCTGAACCTCTGTATATACTTGCGCAGACTCTCGCCTCCCTTCTGGGGAATGACGTGCAGGTCGCTTGCTTGGCCATGGGCTTGGTGACCTCCAGTAAAGGCGCCCGCAAACTCATGGCACAAATCCGACCAGGAGGAAATAGAGTCTACCGGCAAGTGCATCAACCACGACATGGCATTGGGTTTAAGAGCCAATGGAAAGTAATTCGCAAGCACCTTATCATCGCGGGCTCCGGCAGCTTGCATCGCGATGGTGTAGATGCTGAGGAACTCAGACGGGTGGGTCTTGCCGTTGTACTTTTCGCCAACGTCAGGTTTGAAGGTGCGGTGAGTGGGCCACTGGAACTGCCGCAGATCACAGGTAAAAGCCGGACAGCCTACATCGTAAGGTAGGCCTCCAGGGCTCTCCGGGGCCGGGTGGCTCGCAGCAGGCCCTGCTCACCTATCTGACTGGTGGCGCGCTCCACGGCGGCGCTCGATAGTGGTTCGAGCATCTTCATGGGATCGTTCCTGAAGAACTTGCCGCTGGTCATAGTGGATCCGTGGGTCAGACGATGCTATGGAGATGTCGTTGCCCGTGACGTCGCGACGAGTCGGCATCCGCGGTACCGGATGGGGAAGAGGTGAATTCACCATGGTCGCGGTGCCGCCGGCTTTTCCGCCACTGGTGCGCGGGACTCCATCGGAGCGTCGACCCGGGGGCCCCACCGGACTTGGTTCATCTTTGTTGGCCACCGCAACAAGGCTTCGGATAGTGGCTCTCCATTCGTCGAGTTTCCCCGTAGTGGGAGGAAAGTCGAGGAGCAGCTGCGCGCGCGCCAGGGCCTCTGCTGGCGTCGGTGGCGGCGGAACCTGCATGGATCGCGACGCGCTTCGACTTCTGACCACGTCAGAAGGAGCTCTATCACGACCCCGCGGTCGCATGCCATTTTCACCAGCACTTCGGCGAGCGGGCAGGTCTTCTACGTCCCGGGGGTGGCGCTCAGGGCTCTTCCGGCGGCGACGCCCGGGATCTTCGGCGTGATTACGCTGTTCGTCGCGCGCTGACTGGGAGGAGCGCGTTGTTGGCGCCGGCGTGGGAGTCTTGGAGGCCCTTACATCGCCTTCGGGTGGGGCGGCGATGACCTTGGAAGGCCCCGCTCCACCCACGGAGGGCCTGGCTCCGCCTTTCGATTTGGCGATGTGTGGCCCGTTACCAGGCGCACAAACATCGCCGCCTCCCAAACTCCGGCTGCTGGGATGGTGTTGGTGTTCGCGAGCAGCACCCCGGGTCCTTTCTGCGACCGGTCCATTGCTCACCCGCGTCGGGACGGGCTGTCCGGCTTCCGACTAGCCAACTGCCACCGTCGTCTTCTTCTTGGGTGCCATGATGATGAAGAAACGTCGAACTAACTGCTAAAGCCGATTCTCACAACTGCGCCCCCTACCTGGCGCGCCAAAGATGTCGGTGGGAACGACACCTATGGGATCACAAGAATCCCTACTACGGTTAGCGGGGCGCGGGGTCGTGAGAAGAGCGGATCAAACAGATAGTACACAGTTTGTTTATCCAGGTTCGGGCCGCGAGGATGCATAAAACCCTACTCCTGCTTTGGTGGATGTATATTCCTGTTCTTGAGCTAGCTCTGGGGCATTAGGAGCTCCAAAAATCCAAATCCTCCTCCTGGTCGCCTCGGGCCTCCTTTTATACAAAAAGGGGTTACCATAGTAGCACACAAGAGATGGAAAGGGTACAGTGATGCGAGGTTATCCCTTGCATTACATGACAAGGCGCATTTAATGTGTCTTGCTTAGGTGTCCTTGCTTTATCGGGGACGGGGGAGAAACTTGTCTCGTCCGTCGCCGCTCCTTCTTGTGTCGACACGCGCCCTGGCCAGCGATGCCTATGATGCCATGTAGGTAGGCAGGCAGCTGAGGTGGCGCAGTGGAGGGTCTTCACGAAGATATGCATGCCGCCACGTAGGTGCCTGCCCAGCTGGTTGGGTCGGCAGCCGCATGCGTACGGTGGTGGAGGTTTAGTCGGGGTGGGCCTGATGGTGGCCCTGTGGATGTTCTTGGCAAGGGCCTTGCCGGGGCCCCGGCAAGGGTCTCGCCGAGGCGCTTGCTGTCATCCCCGGCAAGGCGCTTGCCGAGGGTCTCGTGGTCTTCCCTGGCTGGTATCTCGCCAAAGGTCGTCGTCTTCTTAGTGCGTATCTGATCTTGAATGTCTTCACAAAGATCTGCATGCCACCATGGGGATGTCTCCCGAATCCTTGCCCCATGGGGGCAGTGGACTCAAGGGTGATTTGCTCCGTAGACATGGGGCGAGTTGCCGCGGCAAGGGTCTTGCCGGGGTTGCTAAAACTGTCTCCCGGCAAGGATCTTGCCGGGGGAGTCCGCTTCGTCTCCTTTGTTCTTCGTGGTTTTGGCCTTGGCGTCATCCTAGTTCCCTTGAGCTTCGGTCTTACCCTGGCTCACCTCCCTTGCCTTGCTTGGTGTGGTGGTGCCCGTGGCTCTGACTGCCCGTGCGCAGTTATAGGATTACAAAAAGTGCACCCCTCTCTTTGTACACCGACAGGTAGCAAGAAGGATTTCTGGCACCGTTGCCGGGGAGATCTACGCTCAAGTCAAGACATCCCAAGTACCCATCACAAACTCTTATCCCTCGCATTACATTATTTGCCATTTGCCTCTCGTTTTTCCTCTCCCCCACTTCACCTTTGCCTTTTTATTTGTTCTTTCTCGTTCGCCTTCTTTCGTTTGCCTCTTGTGTGCCTATTTTCCCTAATGGCCTTGCCTAAAAGCGTTGATCCTCACCTTAGAAGGTTGGAAGAAATTGAGAACAATGTTAGAACCTTTATGTCTTTGTAATTTGAGCATAATAATTTCTTCACAAATGAGCTTAAATAACAGAAAAGCTTTATGGAGTACATGAATAAAGAGCTCAATGATATGTCTAAAGAATTTTATGGTTTGAAGTCTCAGCTTGCTCACCTTGAAAATTTAGTGGGTCAAATTTCGGATAAGCAAACCACCTTAGTTAATAAGATGGCCGCTAAACCGAAAGATCTGCATGATAACAAAGATGAAGATCTAAAAGTGATTGATGTGTCTCCTATTAAATTTTGTTTTCCAATATGAATCTTTATAAAGATGGGACTGGAGATGAATCAACTTTAGTTAAAAGGCGTCCCAATGATTCAGAGTTTTTAGATAAAGATCGGAAAATTAATAAAAGTGGGATATAAGAGGTTAAAACTTTACATAGCAATGAAACCACTATTTTGGATTTCAAGGAATTTAATTATGATAATTGCTATTTGATAGATTGTATTTCCTTGTTGCAATCCGTGTTAAATTCTACTCATGCTTATGATCAAAATAAGGCCTTTACTAAACATATCGTTGATGCTTTAATGCAATCCCATAAAGAAAAGCTTGAATTAGAAGTTTCTATTCCTAGAAAACTTTATGATGAGTGGGAACCTACTCTTAAAATTAAGATTAAAGGTTATGAATTCTATGCTTTATGTGATTTGGGTGCTAGTGTTTCCATGATTCCAAAAACTTTGCGCGATGTGCTAGGTTTCCGTGAATTTGATGATTGTTTTTTAAATTTGCATCTTTGCGGATTCCACCATTAAGAAACATATGTGAAGGATTAATGATGTTCTTATTGTTGCAAATAGGAATTATGTCCCCGTAGATTTCATTGTTCTTGATATAGATTGCAATCCTACACGTCCCATTATTCTTGGTAGACCTTTCCTTAGAATGATTGGTGCAATTATTGATATGAAAGAAGGAAATATTATATTCCAATTTCCGTTAATGAAAGGCATGGAACACTTTCCTAGAAAGAAAATTAAATTACCTTATGAATATATTATGAGAGCCACATATGGATTGCATACCAAAGATGATAATACCTAGATCTATTCTTGTTTTTATGCCTAGCTAGGGGCATTAAACGATAGCGCTTGTTGGGAGGCAACCCAATTTTATTTTTGTTCCTTGCTTTTTGTTCCTGTTAGTAATAAATAAATCATCTATCCTCTGTTATTATTGTTTTTTATGTTTTAGTTAGTGTTTGTGCCAAGTAAAGCCTTTAGGATCTTCTTGGATGATTGTTATTTGATCTTGCTGAAAAAATAGAAAGTATGCGCTCGCGAGAATAATTTTCATTTTTTACCAGAGAGCGATAAAAATAACAATTCCAACTGCAGTGGATCAATATAAAAATTATTTAGGGCATCCTAATTTTTCAGAATTGTTGGAGTTACAGAATTATTCGAAACCTCCAGATTGCTACAGATTGTTCTGTTTTTGACAGATTCTGTTTTTCGCGTGTTGTTTGCTTATTTTGATGAATCAATGGCTAGTATCGGGGGGTATGAACCATAGAGAGTTGGAATACAGTAGGTTTAACACCAATATAAATAAAGAATGAGTTCATTATAGTACCTTAAAGTGGTGATTTGTTTTCTTATACTAACGGAGCTCATTAGATTTTCTGTTGAGTTTTGTGTTGTGAGGTTTTCAAGTTTTTGGGTAAAGATTTGATGGATTTTGGAACAAGTAGTGGCAAGATCCTAAGCTTGGGGATGCCCAAGGCACCCCAAGGTAAAATTCAAGGACAACCAAAAAGCCTAAGCTTTGGGATGCCCCGGAAGGCATCCCCTCTTTCATCTTCGTCTATCGGTAACTTTACTTGAGGCTATATTTTTATTCACCACATGATATGTGTTTTGCTTGGAGCGTCTTGTATGATTTGAGTCTTTGCTTTTTAGTTTACCATAATCATCCTTGCTATACACACCTTTTGGAGAGACACACATGAATCAGAATTTATTAGAATACTCTATGTCGGTGTACTAGAATAGGGGTACCCTAGTACCCCGAACTTGTGCACGGGCAGTTGCAGCACCCCGCGGCAAAGGCTTGCCGGGCGAACGCCAAGGACCCTCCAAGGTTCCCTTGGAGCCATTCAAGAACAAAGTATTAAAGCTCAGGATACAAGGCCCCGGCAAGAGGAGCTTGCCGGGAAGGCCAACCAAGGCACTCTAAGGAACTTGCCGCGACGCGCCACGCGCTCCGGCAAGGCGACAAGGCCCCGGCAAGAGGAGCTTGCCGGGAAGACTAAACAAGGTACCTCGAAGCCCGGCGAGCGACAAGCCTCCGGGCCCGACAAGATAGCAGCAGCGGCAAGGCGCTTGCCGTGGCAGGCGGCCACTCTGCGCCCACGCTCCAGCGCATCCACTAACGTGTCGCTCTGGGGGCCTCTCCAGGCGCACGTGGCGGGAGGCTGTGCAGCCAGCGGTGTGCAGTGGCATGCGAAGCTGACAAGATCGCCATCGTGGCGAACGGTGGCGCCCCTAACGGTCCTTTTTTGCACTGTTCGGGCGACTCAGACGGGCATTTAATGCCCTTGTCCCCTGCCGTCAGGGTTAGGTAGGGTACACTGTACAAGCAACTGTATCAACTACCTCGCTTTTTACGTTTTTACCCTCCTCTGCGTGCCACCTGTCGGTGACCCCTTTAGCGTATAAAAGGAGGCCCATGCGCAACGTAAGGGGGGTTGGGTTCGGTTCGATTCGGAGCCTCAGACAGTTTGCTTCGATCGATTCGTAGCCCAGAGAACATCACACTCTCGCTTTGGAGAGCAGGAACACCAGATAATACAACCAGACAAGCAGCAGTAGGAGTGTTATCTCTCCGGAGAGCTCCGAAGCTGGGTAAACTGCTCGTGTGCCTCGCCTCGATCTGCTCTTCGTGTGATCTCCGCCCCCCGCCGAACCGAAAAGGGTCCGGTCCGCCGGCCCCATAGGTGTTCGAGGATCAGTTCGCCCCGACATCTTTGGCACGCCAGGTAGGGGGCGTTGAGCTTGCGTGAACCTGATCCGGCGTTCACATGAGCTAGATCCTTATTCCCTTCATCAACATGCCACCGAAGAAGAAGACTTCGGCGGCGGCCGCTCCATCCACGTCACTTCCGCCACCGTTGGAGCAAACGAGTGGTGGGATGGACGCCGGCGGAACAAAGGACGTCGACGAGGAAGCCCATGATGCCGCCAGGTCCAAGAACAAGGCTGCACAAACCTCGGCGATTGTACATGTTCCACGCCACTCTCAGGAGGCGCAAGATCAACAGCGTCATGGCACTAGCAGTGCCATACGCATGATAGCCCAAGACCAAGCTGGTGGATCTCGGAGCGCTCAAGACCAGCATGCACGCCAGTGTGCTGGCACGAGCGGGGCACGATCGCCTGGACGGGATACTGCTCCTTCTAACATAGTTAGAAGTTCGAGCACGTCCCGTTCCTCGCGCCGTCCGCCACTGCCACCCACCACCCCAGCAGAAGCCTTGGCGCGAGCTCAACTTCTCCTAGATTACCCTCCGACGTCAGACAAGATCGACGAATGGAGAGCCACCATTCAGAGTCTCATCGGTTACGCCAACGGTGACTCCACGGCGGCCGAGCGCGTCGCCGCCGCGGCAGGACCGCCGGACGCGAGCCGGTGGCGACGAAATGGGCGGAGGTGCAACCACCATGCAATCACCGCCCCGAAGGCCAAGATCGCCGACTCGCCGGATCCACCTCGACAGCGACTCCACTGCATCGTCGGATCCACGAGCTCGTCGCGATCAGCGCCAAGGTCTTCATGATCAACAACAAGAAGACGCTCGAACCCGCATCGAGCGTCGAAGAGAAGCGCGACATCAATCCGACAAGCGCGCTGGGCCCTCTGTTGACATGCATGCGCCAGGGGAACCAGGCGATCTACCGTATGCGGTAGGTTGTCCTGCGTTCACTCGTGAGCTGCAGCAAGTCTAGTGGCCCAGTACAAAGAACTTTAAGCCAGACGTACCAGAGAAGTACGACGGTAAGACGCACCCGTCAGAGTTCCTCAGCATCTACACCATTGCGGTGCAAGCTGCCGGGGGACGAGATGACAAGATCCTTGCCAACTACTTCCCACTGGTGCTCAAGCCCAATGTCAGATCCTGGATCATGCACTTGCCGGACAACTCCATATCCTCTTGGGCTGATCCGTGCCATCAGTTTGTCGGCGCCTTTACAGGCAGACACAAGCCTCATGGCCAGGAGAGTGATCTTCATCTGCTCGCCCAGAAGGAAGGGGAGCCCCTGCGCAAGTACATTCAGAGATTCAGTAGTGTGCAGCACAACATCCCAGACGTCCACCCTGCCGCGGTGATCAGCGCGTTCCATCAGAACGTGCGGAACCGCAGGATGCGGGAGGAAATGGCGATATGCAAGATCAGGGACGTCGGTGAGTTATATGCACTGGCCGACAAGTGCGCGCGTGCTGAGGAAGGGAGGAGACTCCCCGGAGAAAATATAGGAGCAGGGGGATCTGACAGTGAAGATGCCCCCGACAAGGAAAAACCGGCGGCGGAACAACAGAAGGAGGAAAGGCAAAGAAGTGCTAGTTGTTCAGCAGTCCGGCAACGGTGGCGGCGCCAAGGAAGCCAAAGCTGGTGACTCCGGCAAGGAGGTTGTCGCGGAGGTAGCGGTCGCCTACAAGCAGGATGGCACCAACAAGCAGTATTGCAAGATTCACCGCACCAAGGGACATGATCTTCAGAACTGTAAGAGAGTCGAGCAGCTTGTTGAGCAATAGAAAGCTGAATACGAGCGGCGCGATAAAGAGAAGGCCCAGGAAGGAGCTGGTGGATCCGGCAAGAAACGTCCCGGCCGAGGAGGACGCCGCGGCAAGGCCAAGAAGCGGCAAGGAGACAGACCTCCTCGCGGCCGCAACAAGGATGAAGATGACAGCGACGATGAAGATATGGACGATGAGGAGACTGATGAGCAGGAGTTCCAGAAAGCCACAGAGGTCCTGTGCATTGACGGTGGTGCTTCTCTGCATGCCTCGCACCGCCAGCTCAAGCAGTGGGTGAGGGAAGTTAATGCAGCAGAACCACCCGTCGAGTCACGCAAGCCTCTGAAATGGTCCGGCACGCCTATCATCTTTGATATTGAGGACCACCCGGATCGCATAACTGCGGTCGGGTGCTTGCCGATGTTGGTTTCACCAACAATCCGCAACCTGAAGGTCACTAAGATGCTAGTTGACGGTGGGGCCGGCTTGAATCTGATCTCCTCCGCGGTGCTCTAGAAGCTCCAGATCCCTGACAGCGAGCTCGAAGAGACCGGCACATTTCAAGGAATAAACCCGGGAAGGAGCTACCCAAAGGGAAAGATCACGTTGCCGGTAACATTTGGCAGTGAGCTGAACTTCAGGACAGAGAGGGTCACGTTTGACGTTGCCGACTTTCCATTACCTTACAATGGAATCCTTGGCCGTCCGGCACTCGCCAAGTTCATGGCAGCCTCTCACTATGCGTACAACATACTGAAAATGCCAGGGCCAATAAGTGTCATCTCTGTCCCTGGCGACAAGAAGGATGCTCTTATTTGTGCCGACAAGATCTACCGGGAAGTAGCAGCCGCAGCAGAATGAAGGACACTTGCCGCTGAAGCTCCCGGGGGGGAGAAGAAGACCAAGTCCGGCAAGAGCTCTGATGCCTACTCCGGCAAGCGCACCTCCTCGGAGTGCTGCGCTACCGTCGAGGACGCACCATCGAGCTCCACCGGCAAGTGTAAGAAGGCAATGGCAGCTCCACCTGAGACTAAGAAGGTGTCCGCCAAGGAGGATGGCACTGGTGGTACCTTCACCATCAGCGCCACTCTTGACCCCAAATAGGAAAGCGCGCTCGTTGCTTTCCTGCGGGCGAATGTCGACGTGTTTGTGTGGCAACCGTCTGATATCCCCGGTGTTCCCAGGAAAGTGATTGAGCACCACCTTGCCGTTTGTCCTCATGCGCGGCCCGTCAAGCAGAGAGTCAGGAAGCAGGCAGTAGAGCGCCAAAAATTCATCGCAGAAGAAATCAAGAAGTTGGAAGCAGCAGGCCTTGTTAGAGGAGTACTCCATCCCACGTGGTTGGCTAATCCTGTTGTTGTGCGCAAGGCTAATGGGAAATGGAGACTTTGTATTGACTTCACTGATGTTAATAAAGCTTGTCCCAAAGACCCATTTCCCTTGCCGTGTATTGACCAGATTGTTGACTCCACAGCCGGATGTGATTTGCTTTCGTTTCTTGATGCATACTCAGGATATCATCAGATCTTCATGGCCGAAGAGGATGAAGAGAAAACCGCATTTATCACCCCGTGTGGCACGTACTGCTTCGTACGGATGCCTTTCGGTTTGAAGAATGCTGGTTCAACATTCGCAAGGGTAGTCCACCATGCTTTTGAGCCACAAATACACAGAAATGTGGAAGCTTACATGGATGACATAGTGGTCAAGAGCAAGAGCAAGGCGACCTTGATTCAAGATTTAGACGAAACATTTGCAAACCTGCGCAAGATCAACCTCAAGCTTAACCCCGAGAAGTGCGTGTTTGGAGTCCCTTCCGGCAAGCTTCTCGGGTTCTTCGTGTCTCAGCGGGGAATTGAAGCCAATCCCGACAAGATCAAAGCCATCGAGCAGATCGAAGCACCAAAGCGCGTCAAGGATGTACGAAGGCTTGCCGGTTGCGTGGCTGCTCTCAGCAGGTTTATCTCTAGATCTGCTGAGTGCGCCCTGCCATTTTTCAAAATTTTGAAAAAGGCAGGTCCAATGAAATGGACTCCGGAAGCGGAGGCTGCGCTGCAGGACTTGAAGAGATACCTGTCCTCCACTCCAACGCTTGTCGCACCTAAGACGCAAGAGAAGTTGCTGCTGTATATAGCAGCAACCAATCAAGTGGTTAGTGCTGCGTTAGTGGCAGAGAGGGAGGCGGATGATGAGCCAGCAACCACGGCAAATCCATCCAGCGACAAGCAGGGGGCTTCGCCGACAAGCTCTAGTCCCGACAAACATGGGTTTGCGCAGGAGCATGATGAGATGCCAAGGAGAATGGTGCAGCGCCCAGTTTACTTTGTCAGTTCTCTTCTGCAGGGGGCTAGATCAAGGTACTCTGGTGTGCAGAAGTTGCTTTTCGGCCTCCTCATGGCCTCAAGAAAGCTGCGCCATTACTTCCAAGCACATGAGATCACAGTCATCACTCGCTTTCCGCTGAAGAGGATACTGCAAAATCCAGAAGCAACAGGCAGGATTGTTGAGTGGGTGCTGGAACTGTCAAGCTTTGGCCTCAAGTTTGAGAGCACCTCAACAATCCAAAGCAGAGCATTGGCAGAGTTCGTAGCAGAGTGGACGCCAACCCCAGATGAAGAAATTTCAGAAACGAGCATCCCCGTCAAAGAGGCAAACAAAGAGTGGCTGATGTACTTTGATGGCGCCTTCTCGCTGCAAGGCGCCGGTGCAGGCGTGCTGCTTGTCGCACCCACCGGAGAGCACCTCAAGTACATAGTCCAGATGCACTTTCCCACAGAGCAAGCAACCAACAATACAGCAGAGTATGAAGGATTACTTGCCGGTCTCAGAATCACGGCAGACCTTGGGATCAAGAAGCTCATTGTCAGGGGTGACTCACAGCTTGTCGTCCGACAAGTGAACAAGAACTACCAGAGCCCGTTGATGGAAGCGTATGTTGATGAAGTGAGGAAGCTAGAAGAGCACTTTGATGGCCTACAAATGGAGCATATCCCAAGAGCTCAGAATGATATTGCTGACGGCCTGTCAAAGTGCACCGCACTAAAGTTACCTGTGGAACCAGGGATCTTTGTGCTTAAGTTGACTCAACCATCCGTAACACCATCAACTGGACAAAGCAAGAAGGGGAAGTTGGTTTCCGGCGACTACTTTTCGGCAGAGCTCCCCGAAGCCGCCGCCAAGAAAGTCCCCAAGATCAACACCAAGAAGGCTGAGGGGCAGTCTGCTCCGGCAAGCCTAATGGTTTGTTCCGTTGAAGCAGACGCTCCCGACAAGTTTTGCTCCGGCAAGCTTGCCGGAGAACATCAAGCTCCGGCAGGGCCGCAAGTCCTTGCCGTAGAAGCAGATGTTCCCGCAGCAGCAGATGTGCCTTTAGTCCTTGTTGTCGAGCCACAAGCTCCAGCATGGGCACAGCAGATTGTCCATTTCCTTCAGACAGGAGAACTTCCCGAAGAACAAGAAGAAGCGGAAAGAGTAGCCCGGCAGTCAAGTATGTACTAGTTTGTCGATAGCATACTGTACAGAAGAAGACTCAACGGTGTGAAATTGAAGTGTATTCGCCGGGAAGATGGACAAAAGCTGTTGGCAGAGATACATGGAGGCATATGTGGCCACCACATAGGCGCAAGAGCACTTGCCGGCAAAGCTTTCCGGCAAGGTTTCTTTTGGCCGATAGCCCTCCAGGATGCAACTGCACAAGTAACCAAGTGTGAAGCATGCCAGTTCCACTCCAAACAGATACATCAGCCAGCTCAAGCTCTCCAGACGATCCCTTTATCCTGGCCATTTTCGGTCTGGGGGCTCGATATCCTCGGCCCCTTCCCCCGAGCTGTCGGGGGCTTTGAGTACTTGTACGTCGCAATCGACAAGTTCACAAAGTGGCCGGAAGTGCAGCCAGTGAGGAAGGTGACAGCACAGTCAGCAGTCAAGTTCTTCAGGTCGATTGTTTGCCGTTTCGGGATCCCTAACAGGATCATCACCGACAACAGCACGCAATTCACGAGCCGCACCTTCATGCAGTACGTCCAAGACCTTGGCGCCAAGGTCTGCTTCGCTTCTGTTGCTCATCCAAGAAGCAACGGTCAAGCAGAGAGGGCAAATGCTGAAG
This sequence comes from Triticum dicoccoides, assembly GCF_002162155.2. Taxonomy (NCBI): domain Eukaryota; kingdom Viridiplantae; phylum Streptophyta; class Magnoliopsida; order Poales; family Poaceae; genus Triticum; species Triticum dicoccoides. The sequence continues at coordinate 471,546,777 of NC_041392.1, read as the reverse complement.
TGCTGCGCGGGCTCAAGACCAGAACTTTCGACAGGCTGCACAGGTGCGGAAGGAACTGGATCGAGGAGCTGCCGGTGGTTCTTTGGTCGATCAGAACAACGCCAAATCGAGCCACTGGCCAGACACCTTTCGCTCTAGTCTATGGAGCAGAGGCAGTTCTCCCCACGGAACTCATATACGGATCACCTCGAGTGCTCGCTTATGATGAGCTTGAGGAAGAACAGCTGCGGCAAGACGACGCGCTGCTCCTTGAGGAAGATCGTCTTCAGTCTGCTGTACGAGCTGCTCGATACCAGCAAGCTTTGCGCCGCTATCATAGCCGCAAAGTTAAAGCCAGAAGCTTCGAGGAAGGCGACCTTGTTCTTCGGCGTGTTCAGTCCGCCAAGAATTCCAACAAGTTGACGCCGAAGTTTGAAGGCCCTTATCGGGTGAGACGAGTCACAAGGCCTGGCGCTGTCCGCCTTGAGACCGAAGATGGCATTCCGGTGAACAACTCCTGGAACATAGAACATCTTTGTAAGTTTTTCCCGTAAGGCGCGGTTGCCGGAACCCGTTCCGGCAACCACCTTTTGTACAAGTCTTGCCGCTGTTGCATGTAATCCTTTGTACAAAGCCGGGCGCAGATCCCGTGCGTAAATAAAACCCCATGTGCTCCGCACAGCTTGTCCATTTCATGCATTAGTTCCTTTCTTGCATGCGATTATCTGACACTTTGTGCAGCACCTACATCCGGTAAGCAGTAACGAGCCGAAGAGCTCCATATTATTATTTTCTCTTCTTTCTTTTTCTTTTAAAGGAAAAGAAGGTTCTCTCGCACACAAGTTTGCCGGGGGGAAGGAGAAGATTGTGGTATGGGCCAGGCGTCGTTCAAGCAAAGACTTGCCTTACCGGGAAGCAAATGACAGAAAAGCTAAGTTGCCAAAGTTTGAGCAATCACTTTTTTAAATTTTTGAGTTATCTTCCTCGAACGACCCTGCTTTGTATGGTAAACCTGTGCGCGGAGGAACCAACTCGTGGCTAGTTGCACCCTTACTTTGTTTCGAGTCCGCTCAACAGCTTAAGCGTGCTGCATCTAGTCGCGACAAGGTTTCTTGTCGGAAGCAGCGCCGCCAGCAGGCTGCTGAAGTTCCGCACTCAGCGCTCGCGGCTCGGGCACCTGCGCCGACAAGTTCCCTAGAAGCGTAGGGTAAAAACATACAAAGGAAGGAATCTAGTAGAGGAAATAACATTGCAATTAATAAACAGAAATAAAGTTATATTACAAAGATAACTTGTCGCAGCTCTAACAGACTGTTCTCATAACATGACTAGCAGCGACAAGGGAAAAGAAGAAATGGGCGGCCTAATCTACGCGTCCGCCCTCGACTCGCTTGATCTCGCTCACCTTGTCCACAATGGGTGCGACAAGGGCCTTGAGTGCATCCAGATCGGCGTCAGGCGGCAAGGACCTGAGGACGTTGGTGAAGCTGAGGCCTAGGTTGCGGAAGGCCACCTTCATCAGCACCTTCTGGAGAACTCTGGCGCAGATTTTGCGCGACTCGTCGGCCAGCTGCTTCGGGATCCTTTCCCGGAGCCGCTGGAGTGCCATCGCCACGCCCTTGAAGAATAGGCTGAGCTTGGCGCTGGGTTGAAGACTCTCGTCGGAAGGATACCCAAAATCCTCCATCCCCAGCTGCGCCAGCTCCTCGTTGATGACTGCGGCAGTGTTCACCAGACCCTCGGTCCAGTGCTCCAATGTGTCTCTGAACGAGTTCTGGGTAACTGCAATGCTCTCCAGCAGCGCCGCGTCAGCCTTGACCTTCTCCGCCAAGGTCTTCTCCCGCTCCTTGGCGGCCTCCAGCGTCTGCGTCAGCGTGGCCAGCTTCAGCTCCAAGTCTGCTTTGGAATCCTTGGCGGCGCTGAGCTCCTTGCCCCTCTCAGCGAGAAGGCCTTCCAGCTCACCATGGGCGGCAGCATCCTTCTCGCGCTCACGCTTGAGCGCGGCAATCTCCTCGCCGCTCTTCCCAATATCGGCCTCCAGCCGCGCCACCTTCTCCTCTAGCTCTTTATTGGCGGCCTCTGCAGTTGCCGCGGCATCCTTTGCCTCCTTGAGTGCCCCGCCAAGTGCTCGCTCGCGCTCGGCGAGCTCTTCCTCGTAGCTGTCGAGGTGGGCCTTCCGCTGCACTAGCTCGCCTTCCCGCGCGGACTGCTTCTCGGCAGCAAGTCTTTGTTCCTCCTCAGCCTCGGCCTTCTCGAGAAGAAAGGCCGTGCGCTCCTCGTCGACTCGCTCCCGCTCCTGCGCCAGGGACCGGAGAGCTTCCTGATTTTGGCCCCGGAGCTCCTCCACACGCTTTTCCATGTCAACTCCCGCCTTCGCGACAAGCGCTTCCCGGGAAGCCAGCTTGGCTTGTCGGGTGCGGTAGAGTGACAGCAGCTTCCGCAGCAGCTGCTCCTCCTCAGGCTCGCCGCTGCCGCTGCTGGGCGCGTTGACCAATGATAGTCCAGCAGAGGCGAGCACCTCCCCGTCAAAAGCTTCCCCCTCGACTGGCGCCCTGGAGCTCGATGCCCAGGGTAACTTGATGAAGATGTCGTCGCCGGCCTTCAAGTAGGCGCCGGGCTAGGGCTCCTCGGAGCCCGGCTCTGCAGAAGCGGCAGAGGGTTCGGCGGTCGGCGCAGCGCCCGGCGCTCCTGCGGCCTCAGGGTCGTTAGTGCGATCGCCCGACCCCTCGCCAGCCTCCGCAGCAGCAGCCCCAACGGCCTCCTCGCCGACGGTCTCATCAGCACCGGCACCTTCCTCGCCGGCGCCCTCTGTCTCCATTGGCTCAGCCGTAGATGGGTCTGAAGAACGAAGAAGGGAGGAAAATCAACCAAAAATCCAAGAAAGGAAAAACGGAAGAAGCAGAACCCAAGGGAAAGTTTCTGGACAAGTGGATTACCTGCGCCAAGATCTTGAGTTGCGGCCTCGGTCGCCGCAGGATCAGCAGTGACGTCCCTTGCCGGAGAGTCCCCCCTTGCCGGAGAGCGCTCCCTTGCCGGGGACTCCTCCCTTGGCGGCGCAGTCGAAGCAGGTGGCACTTCGGGGCCGGCCTCCGGGCGCTCCTGATGAGGCTGCTCTGCTCCTGCACAAGTCAACAAACAAGATATCAACAAAGGAAAAAGCACTCAAGCGCGCTCGGCAGCAGAAGGTTAAACTATGAACTTACGCTGGGGGCTGCGCTGGGGGCTGCTTTGAGGAGTGGTTGCCGGGTCCGTCAAGGTGATCTCAGGCCCACCCCCTATTGACAAAGTGGGGTCATCTTCGATGACGATCACCGCGGCCTTGGCCCTCTTCGCCGCTCTCTGGGCCAGCGTCCTGAAAAGAAAGGAGTCCAGATTGGAGCAAGTCAGATACAAGATATAAACAACGAGATTGAAGAACTACAAGAGCACCAAAGAAACTCACTCTTCTTCCTCTTCGTCGGAGCTGAGCACGGAAAGATCGAAGTCCGGTCCTCCTCCAGTGTGGCGAGGTGGAGGAGTAGGATCCCTTGCCCGCTTGGCGGGGGCAGTGGCAGTGGCCCGGGAAGATCCCGCTCCAGTTGCCGCTGTTGCGTGAGGCGCTCCCGCGGCAACATTACTTGCCGCGGTAGAGCGCGTCGCGCGGCTCGGTGGCTGTGGAGCCGGCTGCCGCCCCGATGCGTCCCCGGCCCTGCGAAGGCGCCTCCTTGGCGGGGCCGGGGGCTCGGCCTGCGGCAAGTTCTCTGAAGGCTCAGCCTCCTCCTCGCCGGCCTCGCTCGACTCGGCTTCGGAACCGGCAGGCTCCTCCTCGCCCATGAACTCCGCGCGTTCGGCTAGGTTTGCCGCCTCTGCAGCCTCCACCTCCTCCACAGTAAACCCAAACACACCCGCAGCAGCTGCGGCCGCAGCCTCTTCCGCCCTAGTAGCGATGAGCTGCAGCTCCTCGTCGGTGGTGTCACGGGTGAGGCTCTTCTGCTCGTCGGCGCGGACCGGGACTTCCTCCAAGGTGTCGAAGAACGCTTGCACAACGTCATTCGCAGGTTCTTGCCAAGTTGGGACGATGTCGTGTGAATCGCACAATGGCATCATGGCGCGGATCCGGTCAAGCGAAGAGTTATTGCACAAAGGAACTACGCCCCTCGGCAGTGTGAATGGGTGCTAGGGGTCGCGTTTGAATAATTCCAAGAGCATTGCATCCAACTCCAAGACGGTGAAGTTGTAGTTGAGGCCCGGCCGCAGCCTCATGATGTCCGCCGAATTCTTGAATTCCCAGGCGGGCCTCCCCCTCTCCTGCAGGGGGGCAATGCGGCGGCGGAGGAAATCTGCCCCGACAGCACCTACGGTGAGCCCGGCAAGCCTGAGGCGAAGAATCCTAGTGATGGCGATCTTCAACCTCTCGTCTTCCGGGGCCACGTTGCTCCAGTCATTGCCGCGCACTATTGGAGTTTGGCGCACGGCGGTGAAGGGCTGCGGATCCTCCTCGACGATCCAACACCACTCCGCTCTCCACTCCTCCCACTTGCTGCGGAGCTCACCCTCCAAGTACGCATCCTTCTTGCCGACTCTCGAGATCCAAGCAATCCCTCCGGCAAGCGGCTCTCCTCTCTCTACCCGAGGCATGAAGTAGTGGCAGAAAAGGGCAACACTAGGGTGGACTCCGACAAAGTTTTCGCACAAGTGTGCGAAAACTGCCATGGTCAGGACAGCATTGGGGGTGAAGTCAAGGAGGCGGAAGCCATATGTGTTCATAATATCGCAGAAGAACTCCGAGAAGGGCGGGCAGAGCCTGCAATAGAAGAATAGCAGGAAGAACGGGTACCCATTTGGAGCCAGCTTCGAAGCGGTAGCCGGGAGTACCCTCGTGCGCGGATGCGCACGCGTCTCCGTCGCCCAAAAGAGATAGAAGTACTCCCTCAGCTCCTGCACGCCGAGCTGGGGGGTGAAGATCGCCCGCTCCTTCCGCAGCGCCGCGAGCCGCTGCGCCTCGGCCGACTTCACGCCCTTTCCCTTGTCGGCTTTCGGAGCCATGGCGGAGGTGGTGGGGAAGGTCGTCGGCGTGGTGACGCTGGTGGCAATGAGGGGCGGAGCGCTGCTCTCTCGGCTTCAAGAAGAAGGGGGGAGCGGCGGAGTTTGTGAAGAAGGAGTAGCAGCAACCAGCGAGGGGGAACAAACTGCCTCTGTTTCCTCTGCTTATAAAGAGGGACGGGGCGGACGTTTCGCCCTTCCTAATAAACAACCACCCACGATCTCTCCCATGATGCCGCATTCAACGCGTGCCGTTATGGGAGAGCGCGGTGGATGCGGAACAAGATTTGGCGTGGCCCAGCCCGCGTGTACCTGTGCCCTGTCTTGGGCCTGGCCCAACAGCGCTTGGCACCGTGTCTGGCCCAGGCCCGGGGGCTCCTGTCGGTGTACTAGAATAGGGGTACCCTAGTACCCCGAACTTGTGCACGGGCAGTTGCAGCATCCCGCGGCAAAGGCTTGCCGGGCGAACGCCAAGGACCCTCCAAGGTTCCCTTGGAGCCATTCAAGAACAAAGTATTAAAGCTCAGGATACAAGGCCCCGGCAAGAGGAGCTTGCCGGGAAGGCCAACCAAGGCACTCTAAGGAACTTGCCGTGACGCGCCACGAGCTCCGGCAAGGCGACAAGGCCCCGGCAAGAGGAGCTTGCCGGGAAGACTAAACAAGGTACCTCGAAGCCCGGCGAGCGACAAGCCTCCGGGCCCGACAAGATAGCAGCAGCAGCAAGGCGCTTGCCGTGGCAGGCGGCCACTCTGCGCCCACGCTCCAGCGCATCCACTAACGTGTCGCTCTGGGGGCCTCTCCAGGCGCACGTGGCGGGAGGCTGTGCAGCCAGCGGTGCGCAGTGGCATGCGAAGCTGACAAGATCGCCATCGTGGCGAACGGTGGCGCCCCTAACGGTCCTTTTCTGCACTGTTCGGGCGACTCAGACGGGCATTTAATGCCCTTGTCCCCTGCCGTTTGGGTTAGGTAGTGTACATTGTACAAGCAACTGTATCAACTACCTCGCTTTTTACGTTTTTACCCTCCTCTGCGTGCCACCTGTCGGTGACCCCTTTAGCGTATAAAAGGAGGCCCATGCGCAACGTAAGGGGGGTTGGGTTTGGTTCGATTCGGAGCCTCAGACAGTTTGCTTCGATCGATTCGTAGCCCAGAGAACATCACACTCTCGCTTTGGAGAGCAGGAACACCAGATAATACAACCAGACAAGCAGCAGTAGGAGTGTTATCTCTCCGGAGAGCTCCGAAGCTGGGTAAACTGCTCGTGTGCCTCGCCTCGATCTGCTCTTCGTGCGATCTCCGCCCCCCGCCGAACCGAAAAGGGTCCGGTCCGCCGGCCCCATAGGTGTTCGAGGATCAGTTCGCCCCGACACTCTATGTGCTTCACTTATATCTTTTGAGCTAGATAATTTTGCTCTTGTGCTTCACTTATATCTTATTAGAGCACGGTGGTGGTTTTATTTTATAGAAATTATTGATCTCTCATGCTTCACCTATATTATTTTGAGAGTATTTTAGAACAGCATGGTAATTTGCTTTGGCTATAAAATTAGTCCTAATATGATAGGCATCCAAGATGGGTATAATAAAAAAAACTTCCATATAAAGTGCATTGAATACTATGAGAAGCTTGATTCTTTATGGTTGTTTTTGAGATATGAAGATGGTGATATTAGTCATGCTAGTTGAGTAGTTGTGAATTTGAGAGATACTTGTGTTAAAGTTTGTGATTCCCGTAGCATGCACATATGGTGAACCATTATGTGATGAAGTCGGAGCATGATTTATTTTTTGATTGTCTTCCTTATGAGTGGCAGTCGGGGACGAGCGATGGTATTTTCCTACCAATCTATCCCCCTAGGAGCATGCGCGTAATACTTTATTTTGATAACTAATAGATTTTTGCAATAAGTATGTGAGTTCTTTATGACTAATGTTGAGTCCATGGATTATACGCACTCCACCCTTCCACCATTGCTAGCCTCTCTAGTACCGCGCAACTTTCGCCAGTACCATAAACCCACCATTTACCTTCCTCAAAACAGCCACCATACCTACCTATTATGGCATTTCCATAGCCATTCCGAGATATATTGCCATGCAACTTTCCATCATTTCGTTTATTATGACACGCTCCATCATTGTCATATTGCTTTGCATGATCATGTAGTTGACATCGTATTTGTGGCAAAGCCACCATTCATAATATTTCATACATGTCACTCTTGATTCATTGCACATCCCGATACACCACGGGAGACATTTACATAGAGTTATACTTTTTTTCTAAGTATCGAGTTGTAATTCTTGAGTTGTAAGTAAATAAAAGTGTGATGATCATCATTATTAGAGCATTGTCCCAGTGAGGAAAGGATGATGGAGACTATGATTCCCCCAAAAGTCGGGATGAGACTCCGGACGAAAAATAAAGAAAAAAAGAAAAACAACGAGGCCATAAAAATAAGAAGAAAAAAACAGAAAATTCCCAAATAAAAAAAGAGAGAAAAAGAGAGAAGGGGCAAGGCTACTATCTTTTTTCCACACTTGTGCTTCAAAGTAGCACCATGATCTTCATGATAGAAAGTCTCTTATGTTGTCACTTCCATATACTAGTGGGAATTTTTCATTATAGAACGTGGCGTGTATATTCCAATGATGGGCTTCCTCAAAATGCACTTTGTCTTCGTGAGCAAGCAAGTTGGATGCACACCCACTTAGTTTCTTTTGCTGAGCTTTCATACATTTATAGTTCTAGTGCATCTGTTGCATAGAAATCTCTACTCACTCACATTGATATCTATTGATGGTCATCTCCACAGCCGTTGATATGCCTAGTTGATGTGAGACTATCTTCTCCATTTTGTCTTCTCCACAACCACCATTCTATTCCACCTATAGTGCTATATCCATGGCTCACGCTCATGTGTTGCTTGAAGATTGAAAAAGTTTGAGAACATCAAAAGTATGAAAGAATTGCGTGTCTTGTCATCGAGGTTGTGCATGATTAAAATATTTTGTGTGATGAAGATAGAGCATAGCCAGACTATATGATTTTGTAGGGATAGCTTTCTTTAGCCATGTTATTTTGAGAAGGCATAATTGCTTGGTTTGTATGCTTGAAGTATTATTGCTTTTATGTCAATATTAAACTTTTGTCTTGAATCTTTCGGATCTGAATATTCATGCCACAATAAAGAAAATTACAATGAAAATTATGTTAAGAAGCATTCCACATCAAAAATTCTGTTTTTATCATTTACCTACTCGAGGACGAGCAGGAATTAAGCTTGGGGATGCTTGATACGTCTCCAACGTATCTATAACTTTTGATTGTTCCATGCTATTATATTATCTATTTTTGATGTTTAATGGACTTTAATATGCACTTTTATATTGTTTTTGGGACTAACCTATTAACCGAATGCCCTTGCAAATTGTTGTTTTTTTTGCCTATTTCAGTGTTTCGCAGAAAAGGAATATCAAACGGAATCCAAACGGAACGAAACCTTCACGAGGATCTTTCTTGGAAAAAATGCAACCCAGGAGACTTGGAGTATAAGTCTGGAAGTCCGCGAAGCTTCCACGAGGCAGGGGCACATCGGGGTAGGCGCGGCCCCCACCCTCATGGGCCCCATGGAGCTCCACCGACGTACTTCTTTCGCCTATATATACCCATGTACCCTAAAAACATCCAGGAGAGCCACGAAACACTTATCCACTGCCGCAACCTTCTGTACCTGTGAGATCCCATCTGGGGGCCTTTTCCGATGATCTGTCGGAGGTGGAATTAATCACAGAGGGCTTCTACATCAACACCATAGCCTCTTCGATGATGTGTGAGTAGTTTACCACAGACCTTCGGGTCCATAGTTATTAGCTCGATGGCTTCTTCTCTCTCTTTGGTTCTCAATACAAAGTTCTCCTCAATGTTCTTGGAGATTTATTTGATGTAATACTCTTTTGCGGTGTGTTTGCCGAGATCCATGAATTGTGGGTTTATGAATTTGATTATCTATGAATATTATTTGGTTCTTCTCCGGATTCTTATATGCATGATTTGATATCTTTGCAAGTCTCTTCGAATTATCGGTTTTGTTTGGCTTACTAGATTGATCTTTCTTGCAATGGGAGAAGTGCTTAGCTTTGGGATCAATCTTGTGGTGTCCTTTCCTAGTGACAGCAGGGGCAGCAAGGCATGTATTGTATTGTTGCCATCGAGGATAAAAAGATGGGGTTTATATCATATTGCTTGAGTTTATCCCTCTACATCATGTCATCTTGCCTAATGCATTACTCTGTTCTTATGAACTTAATACTCTAGATGCATGCTGGATAGTGGTCGATGTGTGGAGTAATAGTAGTAGATGCAGAATCGTTTCGGTCTACTTGACATGGACGTGATGCCTATATTCATGATCATTGCCTTAGATATCATCATAACTATGTGCTTTTCTATCAGTTGCTCAGCAGTAATTTGTTTACCCACCGTAATATATGCTATCATGGGAGAAGCCACTAGTGAAACCTATGGCCCCCGGGTCTACTTTACATCATATAAGTTTCTGATCTATAATTCTAGTTTACTATTTTGCAATCTTTATTTTCCAATCTATACAACAAAAATACCAAAAATATTTATCTTATTATCTTTATCAGATCTCACTTTTGCAAGTGGTCGTGAAGGTATTGACAACCCCTTTATCGCATTGGTTGCAAGGTTCTTGATTGTTTGTGCAGGTACTAGGCGATTTGCGTGTAGTCTCCTACTAGATTGATACCTTGGTTCTCAAAAACCGAGGGAAATACTTACACTACTTTGTTGCATCACCCTTTCCTATTCAAGGGAAAACCAACGCATGCTTAAGAGGTAGCATCCACCCTCAGGGCTAAGGGTTTGTACCAGTAGCTATGTGATTAATCTCTCTCTTGTGATCTATATCATGGGCTTTGTTAATATAGTCAGATCATATGATGTTTCTCCCCTCTTACTCTTGTTGTGATGAATTGAATCTTTACCCTTTGAAGTTTTGTCATGTCAGATTGAATGTTCAGATTTGAGAACACATGATGTATGTCTTGCGGTATGAATACTTGAGGTGACAATGGGGTATCTTATTGATTCACTTGATATACGTTATGGCACTCAACTTGCGGATTCCCGTGGTGATATTGGGGTAATATTTGCATACGGGTTGATGCATGTTTTTATTATCTTTTCTCCGATAGAAACTTTGGGGTCCCTTGTAGTTCTTTGTGTGGATTGAGTATTATTAATATGAATTTGCTTTGGTGTTATTCTAGTATGAACTCTAGGATAGATCAAACGGAAAAAATAGCTTTGCGTTATTTTACTACGAACTCTTGAATAGATTGAGCAGAAAGAATAGCTTTGAGATGGTCTCGTACTCTACAAACAATTTCCATCTTTTGTTCTCCGCTAATAGGAACTCAAGAGTGATTCTTCGTTCCACTTTGAGGGATAATCATATGATCCAACTATGTTAGCATTGTTGAGAGATTGCACTAGTGAAAGTGCGGACCCTAGGCCTTGTTTTTAAGCATTGCAATATCGTTTTTGTGCCCATTTACTATTTGCTACCTTGCTGTTTTTATTTATTCAGATTATATAAATATATTTCTACCATCCATATTACACTTTTATCACCATCTCTTCGCCGAACTAGTGCACCTATACAATTTTCCATTGTATTGGGTGTGTTGGGGACACAAGAGATTTCTTGTATTTGGTTGCAGGGTCGTTTGAGAGAGACCATCTTCATCCTACACCTCTCACAGATTGATAAACCTCAGGTCATCCACTTGAGGGAAAATTGCTACTATCCTACAAAACTCTGCGCTTGGAGGCCCAACACGTGTCTACAAGAACAAAGTTGCATAGTAGACATCAGCGCAGGGCTTCGCCTAAGCACTACGACAATATGACCGGGGTGGTAAACTATGGAGGGGGGCACCGCACACGGCTAAGAGATGTCTGTTGTCTTTGGGGTGCCCCCCCCCGCCTCCGTATATAAAGGGGGAGGAGGAGGTGGCCAGACTAAGGGGGCGCGCCATAAGGGGGGAGTCCTACTTGGACTCCTAGTCCAAGTAGAATTCGCCCCCCCTCCTTCCTTCCACCAGAGAGGGAAAAGGGGAAGGGAGAGAGAGGGAGAAGGAAAGAGGGGGGTCGCCCCCTCCCCTAGTCCAATTCGGTTTGGGCAAGGGAGGGGGTGCGCCCCTCTCACGTGTCCTTTCTCCTCTCCTCCAATAAGGCCCAATAGGCCCAATACTTCTCCCGGGGGGTTTTGGTAACCTCCCGGTACTCCGGAAAAATGCCCGAACCACTCGGAACCATTCCGATGTCCAAATGCAACCTTCCAATATATGAATCTTTACCTATCAACCATTTCGAGAATCCTCATCATGTCCATGATCTCATCCAGGACTCCGAACAAAATTCGGTCATCAAATCACATAACTCATAATACAAATCGTCATCGAACGTTAAGCGTGCGGACCCTGCGGGTTCAAGAACTATGTAGACATGTCGAGACACATAACCGGTCAATAACCAATAGCGAAACCTAGATGCTCATATTTGCTCCTACATATTCTACGAAGATCTTTGTCGGTCAAACCGCATAACAACATACGTTGTTCCCTTTGTCATCGGTATGTTACTTGCCCGAGATTCGATCTTCGGTATCCTCATACCTAGTTCAATCATGTTACCGGCAAGTCTCTTTACTCGTTTCGTAATGCATCATCCCGTAACTAACTCATTAGTCACATTGCTTGCAAGGCTTATAGTGATGTGCATTACCGAGAGGGCCCAGAGATACCTCTCCAATACACGGAGTGACAAATCCTAATCTCGATCTATGCCATCTCAACAAACACCATCGGAGACACCTATAGAACATCTTTATAATCACCCAGTTATGTTGTGACGTTTGATAGCACATAAGGTGTTCCTCCGGTATTGGGGAGTTGCATAATCTCATAGTCAGAGGAACATGTATAAGTCATAAGAAAGCAATAGCAATAAAACTAAACGATCATTATGCTAAGCTAACGGATGGGTCTTGTCCATCACATCATTCTCTAATGATGTGATCCTGTTCATCAAATGACAACACATGTCTATGGTTAGGAAACTTAACCATCTTTGATTAACGAACTAGTCAAGTAGAGGCATACTAGGGACACTATGTTTGTCTATGTATTCACACATGTACTAAGTTTCTGGTTAATACAATTCTAGCATGAATAATAAACATTTATCATGATATAAGGAAATATAAATAATAATTTTATTATTGCCTCTAGGGCATATTTCATTCACACCCTACCCCCTGGGCACGCCCTCCGTCCTTGTGGCCGCCTCGTGGCTCGTCCCACTTCATGTCCAAGGCTTCTGGTCCAAGAAAAATCACCGTGAAGGTTTTATTCCGTTTGGACTCCGTTTGGTATTCCTTTTCTACGAAACTCTAAAACAAGGAAAAAAACATGAACTGGCACTGGGCTCTAGGTTAATAGGTTAGTCCCAAAAATATTATAAAATAGCATATAAATGCATATGAAACATCCAAAACAGATAATATAATAGCACGGAACAATAAAAAATTATAGATACGTTGGAGACGTATCAGGCTGTCTCTAATGCATAACCCCAAAACGATAGTGGTAAATCGGTAAGAGACATCATAAAACGCACCATATCCAATAAAGTACGGCTATGACATTCGGATACACCATTATGTTGTGGTGTTCCAGGCGGCGTGAGTTGTGAAACAATGTCATATTGTTTTAAATGAAGGCCAAACTCGTAACTCAAATATTCGCCTCCGCGATCAGATCGTAGAAACTTTATTTTCTTGTTACGATGATTCTCCACTTCACTCTGAAATTCTTTGAACTTTTCAAATGTTTTAGACTTGTGTTTCATCAGGTAGATATACCCATACCTACTCAAATCATCTGTGATGGTCAGAAAATAACGATACCCACTGCATGCTTCAACACTCATCAGACCGTATACATCGGTAGGTATTATTTCCAATAAGTCAATAGTTTGCTCCATTGTTCCAGAGAACAGAGTTTTAGTCATCTTGCCCATATGGCATGGTTCACAAGTATCAAGTGATGCATAATCAAGTGATTCCAAAAGTCCATCTGCATGAAGTTTCTTCATGCGCTTTACACCAATATGACCTAAACGGCAGTGCCACAAGTGTGTTCCACTATCATTATAAACTTTGCATCTTTTTGGCATCAATATTATTAATATGGGTATCACTATGATCGAGATTCAATAAACCATTCACATTGGGTGTGTGAACATAGAAGGATTTATTCATGTAAACAGAACAACAATGATTCTTTGACTTAAATGAATAAACATATTGTAATAAATATGCATACTGCAGGATGGTCCAAACGCGACACTACGATCAAAGACCCTTCAGCGAAACTGTGTGTGATGCCATAATCGCAAACGGTGGTGTAAAAAACCCATCAAAAAGGTGCAAAATTTTTGCCATGACGGATGCATCAAACACGGTTCGGATTTTAGATGCGTGTGCGATGCAGGGCATACGGTTCAGTTCAATTAACTGTTTGGGATGAGGATGAAAAAAAGAAATGGTTAGCCAGATGAAGGCATGTGCGATATATAGACGGTTCACTAGGATGAACTTATGTATGATTAGGCAACACAATTGGAACGGTTCAACTGAACAAGATGTGTGTGATACGCGGCAAACAGGTCCATAATCAAAAATGTGTGTGAAGACCAATAATAACACAGACGATTGCTGCGAATAAGTTATGTGATTTGCTCTGTCTATAGTAGAATAACATGTATATATAACTGAAATAAACATCCAATTACATAAGTGACTATACAGATCAATCGCACACACCTCAATAAACAATCGCATGCATTCTAAAGTAGGAGAAATGATCGTGTAGTCATCTACGTCTTGTGACGCTCCCGCCACTGCCATGTGGCTCGATCCCTCGTCTGGGTCAGGAAGAAGATAGTTCCTCATGTCAACGATCCACCTGTACATCTCGTAACTTGTGTACGCATCCATGGCCGCGTACTTGACATGTTGTTCATCCAGTCTCTCATGCCACACACTGTGCCAGGCGTTCCTGTCCTTATTGCTCTCATTCTTCATCTTCATGTAGTACGGGTTGATGATGGCCGAGGCGAGGTCAACCAGGGAGTTTAGTTTGTTTTTGTCGCTGCCCCGGACCTTGTAGTGGCGCTGGCTGTTGACAAGATTCGGTCATTTCAAGTCCAAAACCTTGAGCGCTTTTAGATTGTTGGTGGTGTCCACCGCAGCGAAACTGTAGTCGGAGCTGTTGATAAACCTAGAGAAACGCTCGCAAGGCGTTGTGGCCTGGTGGTAGTGGTAGACGAGGATGTCATGTTGCACGCACAACTGCGCAACGACAACATTCTGATCGTGCCCAGCACGACCCATGGTGTACTCGAGGTCGAAGCCGACCACTTGGTACTTGTCCTCGGCAAGGACTACTCCATAGTTTGGATGGAGCTCTCCACCGAGATCGGATCGTTCGTGTACACCACCGAGAGAGCCTTCCCCCTCACGTGGGTGTCCACGATGTGTTGTGTGGTGAATTGCACGCCGTTGTCCTCGTCGGCCGCTGGGAGCGCCATTGGAGCCACGGGGAGCGCCATTGGAACCACTGGATGTCCTCTTTGTATGTGTCCTCATGGGTGTGCTTATTGTGTCGTGTGAGACGAGAGATGAAGGTAAATGGCCGCATGAATAAAAGGGGGGCGGGCGGCGTGGATTCTCGATGCGTCTGCATGACAGTTTTTGCAGCGGGTAACTACATCATCGCGTCGCGCCCGACGCAACCGCATGCACACGAACGTGCGTGATCGTGTGCCGGCCCCAAACACTGGCAGCGCGCGTGGAGGGACAAGGGCAGAGCACCCGGAGGGATGCGAGAGCAGAGCGCGCCGTGGCCGCCAGAACCGCAAGCAACCACACGCAGAGCAGTTGAACACGCAAGAAATGGTCGCCTACAAGCCGGCCAGCAGTTGTGTCACTGCGTAGAGAGCGGCTGTGTGCTACCACCTCCGTCTAGTCTATAGTCCCCTTTATATTCTGTGTCATACTTTGCCCTCAAATTTAACCAACAAAATGTTACTGCATGTTATAAAAATTATATAATTGGAAACTATGTTCAAATACAAATCCAACTATATAATCTTTGGCGACATGCATTCGTATTTTATTAGTTAAATCATACTTATAAACCAGGACGGGGGTATAGAAGGTAATTAAATTACTGATACGTCCCCAATGTATCTATGATTTTTGATTGATCCATGCTGTTTTACTATCAATCTTGAATGTTTTATAATCATTTTATAGTCATTTTATATCATTTTTTGGTACTAACCTATTGACATAGTGCCAAGCGCCAGTTCCTGTTTTTCCCATGTTTCTTACATCGCAGAAAATCAATATCAAACGGAGTCCAAATGCCACGAAACTTTACGATGATTTTTTATGAGCCAGAAGAAAGGTAATGAGCCATGGTTGCACCTGGGGGGTGCCCCGAGGGGGCACAACCCACCAGGGCGCGCCAGGAGGCCCAGGCGTGCCCTGGTGGGTTGTGCCCACCTCGGGTGCCCCCCGAACCGCCTCTTTGCTCTATAAATACCCCAAAAATCCCGGAACCCTAGGGGAGTCGATGAAATATTCATTCAGCCGCCGCAAAGTCCAGAATCACCAGATCCAATCTAAACACCATCTCGGATGGGGTTCTGATACGTCTCCATCGTATCTACTTTTCCAAACACTTTTGCCCTTGTTTTGGAATCTAGCTTGCATGATTTAAATGGAACTAACCCGGAATGGCGATGTTTTCAGCAGAATTGCCATGGTGTTATTTTTGTGCAGAAATAAAAGTTCTCGGAATGACCTGGAAATCGACGGAGAATTATTTTGGAATATATAAAAATACTGGAAGGAAGATCCACGTCAGGGGGGCCTCCACCTGTCCATGAGGGTGGGGGGGGCGCCCTACCCACTGGGCGCGCCCCTGCCTCGTGGGCCCCCTGATGCTCCACTGACCTCAACCTTGACTCCATATATTTACTTTCGGGGAGAAAAAAACCAGAGAGAAGGATTCATCGCGTTTTACGATATGGAGCCACCGCCAAGCCCTAAACTCTCTCGGGAGGGCTGATCTGGAGTCCGTTGGGGGCTCCGGAGAGGGGAATCCGTCGCCATCATCATCATCATCAACCATCCTCCATCACCAATTTCATGATGCGCACCGCTGTGCATGAGTAATTTCATCGTAGGCCTGCTGGACGGTGATGGGTTGGATGAGATTTATCATGTAATCGAGTTAGTTTTGTTAGGGTTTGATCCCTAGTATCCACTATGTTCTGATATTGATGTTGCTATGACTTTGCTATGCTTAATGCTTGTCACTAGGGCCCGAGTGCCATGATTTCAGATCTGAACCTATTATGTTTTCATCAATATATGAGAGTTCTTGATCCTATCTTGCAAGTCTATAGTCACCTAGTATGTGTTATGATCCGGCAACCCCGAAGTGACAATAATCAAGACCACTCCCGGTGATGACCGTAGTTTGAGGAGTTCATGTATTCACTATGTGTTAATGCTCTGGTCTGGTACTCTATTAAAAGGAGGCCTTAATATCCCTTAGTTTCCGCTAGGACCCCGCTGCCACAGGAGGGTAGGACAAAAGATGTCATGCAAGTTCTTTTCCATAAGCACGTATGACTATATTCGGAATACATGCCTACATTACATTGATGAATTGGAGCTAGTTCTGTGTCACCCTAGGTTATGACTGTTACATGATCGATCGCATCCAGCATAATTCTCTATCACCGATCCATTGCCTATGAGCTTTCCATATATTGTTCTTAGCTTATTTACTTTTCCGTTGCTATTATTATCATCACTACAAAACACCAAAAATATTACCTTTGCTACCGTTACCTTTTGCCACCGTTACCACTACTATCATATTACTTTGCTACTAAACACTTTGTTGCAGATATTAAGTTTCCAGGTATGGTTGAATTGACAACTCAGCTGCTAATACTTGAGAATATTCTTTGGCTCCCCTTGTGTCAAATCAATAAATTTGGGTTGAATACTCTACCCTCGAAAACTGTTGCGGTCCCCTATACTTGTGGGTTATTAGGTTCACCACCTCCATTGGTGCCTCTCCGATGATGCGCGAGTAGTTCTTTGTAGACCTTTGGGTCCGTAGTTAGTAGCTAGATGGCTTCATCTCTATCTCTTGATTCTCAATACAATGGTCTCTTGGAGATCCATATGATGTAACTCTTTTGCGGTGTGTTTGTTGGGATCGATGAACTTCGAGTTTATGATCAGATCTATGTTTTATATCCATGAAAGTATTTGAGTTTCTTTGATATCTTTTATGCATGAACTCTTATAGCCTCGTATTTCTTCTCTGATATTTGGGTTTTGTTTGACCAACTTGATCTATTTATCTTGCAATGGGAAAAGGTGCCCGGTAGTGGGTTCGATCTTACGGTGCTTGATCCCAGTGACAGAAAGGGAACCGACACGTATGTATCATTGCTACTAAGGATAAAAAGACGAGTTCTATATCTTCCTACATATAGATAAATGGATCTTGTCTACATCATGTCATCGTGCTTATTGCATTACTCCATTTTTCCATGAACTTAATACACTAAGTGCATGCTGGATAGCGGTCGATGTGTGGAGTAATATAGTAGTAGATGCAGGCAGGAGTCGGTCTACTAATCTTGGACGTGATGCCTATGTAATGATCATTGCCTGGATATCGTCATAATTATTTGAAGTTCTATCAATTTCCCAACAGTAATTTGTTTACCCACCGTTTGCTATTTTTCTCGAGAGAAGCCACTAGTGAAACCTACAGCCCCCGGGTCTTCTTTCTCATATATTTGCCTTGCGATCTACTTTTCCTTTGCATTTCTATTCAGATCTATTAAACCAAAAATCCAAAAATACCTTGCTGCAATTTATTTTATTTGGCGTTCGATCTATCAATATTTACAACTTTATCTCCCGTCACACACCGTTTCTAGCATCGTTACCCGAAAGGGATTGACAACCCCTTTAACACGTCGGGTTGTGAGGTGTTGTTATTTGTGTGCAGGGGTTGTTTACATTGTGTTGCTTGGTTATCCTACTAGTTCGATACCTTGGTTTCGTAACTAAGGGAAATACCTACCGTCGTCGTGCTACATCATCCCTCCCTCTCCAGGGAAATACCAATGTAGTTCCAGCTACCATCAAGGAGAATTTTCTGGCGCCGTTGCCAGGGAGGATCTTCAACACATACCAGGTTCCTAATCACTTGCAATTTACATTATTTACCATTTGCCTCTCATTTTCCTCTCCCCCACTTCACAAAAAATTACCGTTTTATTCGCCTCTCTTTTTCGTTCGCCATATTTTCGCCATGTCCGATCTAAAAAAGGCTAGGGGTTTTCTCCCTAGCCTTAATGCTTTGGATAGCCCCTTTGTCCTCTCTAAGCTCATAAACAATGATGCTGTGGAAGGATCTACCGGGGTTGTTAAGAAAAATCTTAACCATTTTGATGAAGATGATCCCAGAATTTTTCGTTATTTACTTGATGAATCTTTGAAAGATGCTTGGGATAGGTTGTTGAGAATTTGAGCTAGCTATGTGCCCCAATATCAGATAGAGATATACTTCAAAAGTTTTTATGATGGCTTACCTTCTTCTTTCAAGTAAGTCTTAGATTCTATCTTTGAAAATGATTTTCTTGAAGGGGATGCTGTTGATACTTACGAGAAGATGAAAGCCATATTTGGGCACCCCAAAGGAGAAAATGTTGAATCAACTACTCTTATGTGCTTTTATCAAAATGAAATAATTAAAGAGATGAAAGCTAGTTTAGATACGAATTTTCGCAACTTGCTTAATCTTTCTTCCGCTATCAATGGCCATGTGCTTTCACAAGATAGAAAATTAAATGCCATTGATAGAAAATTTTCCCTTTTCTTTCCAAGGAACAAGGAAGACAAAACTCAGATCCTTGCTTTATGCCTAGCTAAGGGCGTAAAACTATAGCGCTTGTTGGGAGGCAGCCCAATGAATAAAATTTATTTTTGCTTTTTGCTTTCTGTTCTTGAGCGTTAGCAAAATTATGCTATTGTTATTATTGTGTTTTTTATGTTTTAATTAGTCTTTGTGCCAAGTAAAGCCTTTAGGATCTTCTTGGGCAATAGTTGTTTCATCTTGCTGAAAAACAGAAACTTCTACGCTCACGAAATTAATTTTCATTTTTTACCAGAGAGCGATAAAATACCCATTCCAATTGCAATAGATCAATAAACAAATTTCTCAGGTAGTCCTAATTTTTCAAAAAAAATTGGAGTTACAGAAGCATTCGAAATAGTTAGATTGCTACAGACTGTTCTGTTTTGACAGATTCTGTTTTCTTTGTGTTGTGTGCTTATTTTGATGTCTCTATGGTTTTCTTTGATGAGTTTTTGCCATAGAAAAGTTGGAATACAGTAGATATAATACAAAAAAATATGAATTGGTTTTATACAGAACTTATAGTAGTGGTTTATTATTCTTATACTAACGGATCTCACGAAGGTTTTGTTGAGTTCTGTGTGATTGAAGTTTTCAAGTTTTGGGCTATCTTACGATGGATGAAGGGAGGATGTAAGAGCCTAAGCTTGGGTATGCCCTAGCATCCCAAGTTATTATCCAAAAATGAGCAACCGACTAAGCTTGGGGATGCCCATGAGTGGCATCCCCGCTTTCTTCCAACAACTATCGGTATTTTACTCGAGACTATATTTTTATTCGTCACATGATATGTGTTTTGCTTGGAGCGTCTTGTATGATATGTGTCTTTGCTTGTTTTATTTTGTTCTTTAAGTCATCAATCCTTGCTGGACACACATATTTGAGAGAGCCAAAATTATGTCATGACTTGTTAGAATTGCTCTCTATGCTTCACTTAAATCTTTTATAAGCTAGGACTTGCTCTAGTGCTTCACTTATATCTTTTTGAGCATTGTGTGCTTTGTTATTTTTGAAGAAATTCTCTCTTTCTCCACTTAAATTATTTTGAGAGAAAGAAAATTTGTTATACTCATGATCTTCACTTATATTTGTTTGAGCTTATGAAAAGAAACACATGAAAATTAGTGCCAAAGTGATAGATATCCAAGAAGGATAAAGAAAAGAAAATGTCATGAAGATCATTGGACAAAATAAACTTGATTCTTAGTAATAGTTTTGAGATATGATGATGTGATATGTGAGTTATGTTGATGAGTAATTATGCTTTAGTAGGAATATTGGTGTTAAGGTTTGTGATTCCCTATGCATGCACGAAGGTCAATAATCGTGCAATGAAAATTATATCCTACTTATGGTGCATTATTCAGTGTTAATTATGCTTAATGCTTGCTTATGAGATTATTCATTTCTTGGTTGGTCGCTTCTCAATCTTTTGCTAGCCTTCATTTTGCACAAAGTATGACCTCTACTTGTGCATCCAAAATCCTTTAAACTAGTTTTGCCACATGAGTCCACGATATCTACCTATATGTGGTATTCTTTTGTCGTTCTAAGCAAATTTGCATGTGTCAGCTCTAATTTTCAAAATAAACTTCTCTTTTGTCTGTTTGTTTCGCTCGCGGGGTGGTGAGGGGTGGCTAATATTTTCCATGCTAGATGTGTTATTATCAAGACGAGTGTTTATTCACTTGTCATTGCACGAGAGTAAGGCAAAGGTATTAGGGATGCCCAGTCCCGAAATTCAAAAAGAAATGAATTTACTTTATGTTGTCAAATAATAAATTCCTTGGAAAGTGTTGGTATGGAGGGCACCCATGGATACGGTTAGCCATGGAAAGTGAAAGTTATGGTGGAAAAAGGAATAAAATTTATTTTCTGTTTGGGAACCGCTTATGATATATCTATGCATGGAAAGTATTGGGAACTCTAAGTCATTTTCGTTGGTGGATGGATACACCTCCCAAAATGTTTTTATCTCAATTTTTTTGCTTTGAGCTCTGGCACCTCTACAAATCCCTACTTCCCTCTGCGAAGGGCCTTTCTTTTACTTTATGAAATTTTTATTTTGAGTCTCCATCTTCTCTCATAAAAGCACCAGCTAGGAGGCAATATGATCGTGCTCAAGTATTGGGTGTAGTTAACATTCGAGTGTGTTTCATGAATGGATCAATGTTTGAGCATGATGGGCTGGGGATAACTTATTTTAGCAGTGATATTTTGAAAGACATGGTTGCTTGTTGATATGCTTGAGTATCTAAATTATTATGTCAAAACTAGACTATTTCTTTGAATCACATAAAAGTCCAAATTTCCATGCTATAAAGAAAAGGATATGATATGACTTGATGAACAGCACTCCACATCAAAAATTCTGATTTTATCGCTTACCTACTCGAGGACGAGTAGGAGTTAAGCTTGGGTATGCTGATACGTCTCCAACGTATCTATAATTTTTGATTGTTCCATGCTGTTTTATTATCAATCTTGGATGTTTTATAATCATTTTATAGTCATTTTATATCATTTTTTGGTACTGACCTATTGACATAGTGCCAAGTGCCAGTTGCTGCTTTTTCCATGTTTTTTACATCACAGAAAATCAATATCAAACGGAGTCCAAATGCCACGAAACTTTGTGGTGACTTTTTATAGGCCGGAAGACAGGCAATGGGCCCTGGTTGCACCTGGGGGTGCCCTGAGGGGGGCACAACCCACCAGAGCATGCCAGGAGGCCCAGGCACACCCTGGTGGCTTGTGCCCACCTCGGGTGCCCCCGGACCGCCTCTTTGCTCTATAAATACCCCAAAAATCCCAGAACCCTAGGGGAGTCGACGAAATATTCATCCAGCCGCCGCAGAGTCCAGAATCACTAGATCCAATCTAAACACCATCTCGGATGGGGTTCACCACCTCCATTGGTACCTCTCCGATGATGCGTGAGTAGTTCTTTGTAGACCTTCGGGTCCGTAGTTAGTAGCTAGATGGCTTCATCTCTCTCTCTTGATTCTCAATACAATGGTCTCTTGGAGATCCATTGTTGGGGAATGTAGTATTTCAAAAAAAATCCTACGATCACGCAAGATCTATCTAGGAGATTCATAGCAATGAGAGGGGAGAGTGTGTCCACGTACCCTCGTAGACCAAAAGCGGAAGCATTTTAGTAACGTTGTTGATGTAGTCGAACGTCTTAACGATCCAACCGATCAAGTACCGAACGCACGGCACCTCCGCGATCTGCACACGTTCAGCTCGGTGGCGTCCCTCATACTCTTAATCCAGCTAAGGCTGAGGTTAAGTTCCGTCAGCACGACGGTGTGTTGGCGGTGATGATGAAGTAACCGACGCAGGGCTTCGCCTAAGCACTACGACAATATGATCGAGGTGGAAAACTATGGAGGGGGCATCGCACACGACTATAGATCAACTTGTGTGTCTATGGGGTGCCCTCTCCCCCATATATAAAGGAGGGGAGGAGGAGGGCCGGCCTCAAGGGATATGCCCAAGGGGGGGATTCCTACTCCTATTAGGAGTAGGTTTCCCCCTTTCCTATTCCAAGTAGGAGAAGAAGGAAGGAGATGGAGAAGGAAAGAGGGGGGCGCCGCCCCCTCCTAGTCCAATTCGGACCAGCCCATGGGGGACGCGCTGCCTCCCCTTGTGGCCCTTCTCTCATTTCCACTAAAGCCCAATAAGGCCCAATACTTCCCCAGGTGAATTCCCGTAACTCCCTGGTTCTCCGAAAAATACCCGAATCACTCCGAACCTTTCCGATGTCTGAATATAGCCTTCCAATATATGAATCTTTACCTCTCGACCATTTCGATACTCCTCGTCATGTCCGTGATCTCATCCGGGACTCGAACAAACTTCGGTCATCAAATCACATAACTCATAATACAAATCGTCATCGAACATTAAGCGTGCGGACCCTACGGGTTCGAGAACTATGTAGACATGACCGAGACACATCTCCGGTCAATAACCAATAACGGAACCTGGATGCTCATATTGGCACCAACATATTCTACGAAGATCTTTATCGGTCAAACCGCATAACAACATACGTTGTTCCCTTTGTCATCGGTATGTTACTTGCTCGAGATTCGATCGTCGGTATACTCATACCTACTTCAATCTCGTTACCGACAAGTCTCTTTACTCGTTCCGTAATGCATCATCCCGCAACTAACTCATTAGTCACATTGCTTGCAAGGCTTATAGTGATGTGCATTACCGAGGGGGCCCAGAGATACCTCTCCGATACACAGAGTGACAAATCCTAATCCCGATCTATGCCAACTAAACAAACACCTTCGGAGACACCTGTAGAGCATCTTTATAATCACCCAGTTACATTGTGACATTTGATAGCACACAAGGTGTTCCTCCGGTATTCGGGAGTTGCATAATCTCATAGTCAGAGGAACATGTATAAGTCATGAAGAAAGCAATAGCAATAAAACTAAACGATCATAATGCTAAGCTAACAGATGGGTCTTGTCCATCACATCATTCTCTAATGATGTGATCCCGTTCATCAAATGACAACACATGTATATGGTCAGGAAACATAACCATCTTTGACAAACAAGCTAGTCAAGTAGAGGCATACTAGGGACACTTTGCTTGTCTATGTATTCACACATGTACTAAGTTTCTGGATAATAAAATTCTAGCATGAATAATAAAAATTTATCATGATATAAGGAAATATAAATGAAAACTTTATTATTGCCTCTAGGGCATATTTCGTTCAGTCTCCCACTTGCACTAGAGTCAATAATCTAGTTCACATCATCATGTGATTTAACACCAATAGTTCACATCTTTTTGTGATTAGTACACATCGCCATGTGACTAACACCAAAAAGGGTTTATGTTGTCTACTACACAACCTTCTTCTTGTAGACGTTGTTGGGCCTCCAAGTGCAGAGGTTTGTAGGACAGTAGCAAATTTCCCTCAAGTGGATGACCTAAGGTTTATCAATCCGTGGCAGGCATAGGATGAAGATGGTCTCTCTCAAACAACCCTGCAACCAAATAGCAAAGAGTCTCTTGTGTCCCCAACACACCCAATACAATGGTAAATTGTATAGGTGCACTAGTTCGGCGAAGAGATGGTGATACAAGTGCAATATGGATGGTAGATATAGGTTTTTGTAATATGAAAATATAAAAACAGCAAGGTAAATAACAATAAAAGTGAGCACAAACGGTATTGCAATGCTTAGAAACAAGGCCTAGGGTTCATACTTTCATTAGTGCAAGTTCTCTCAACAAGGATAGCATAATTAGATCATATAACTATCCCTCAACACGCAACAAAGAGTCACTCCAAAGTCACTAACAGCGGAGAACAAATGAAGAGATTATTGTAGGGTACGAAATCACCTCAAAGTTATCCTTTCTGATCGATCTATTCAAGAGTCTGTAGTACAATAACAAGAAGTTATTCTTTCCGTTCAATCTATCCTAGAGTTTGTACTAGAATAGCACCTTAAGACACAAATCAACCAAAACCCTAATGTCACCTAGATACTCCAATGTCACCTCAAGTATCCGTGGGTATGATTATACGATATGCATCACACAATCTCAGATTCATCTATTCAACCGTCACAAAGAACTTCAAAGAGTGCCCCAAAGTTTCTACCAGAGAGTCAAGACGAAAACTTGTGCCAACCCCTATGCATAAGTTCATGAGGTCACGAAACTCGCAAGTTGATCACCAAAACATACATCAAATGGATCACATGAATATCCCATTGTCATCACAGATAAGCACATGCAAGACATACATCAAGTGTTCTCAAATCCTTAAAGAATCAATCCGATAAGATAACTTCAAAGGGAAAACTCAATCCATTACAAGAGAGTAGAGGGGGAGAAACATCATAAGATCCAACTATAATAGCAAAGCTCGCGATACATCAAGATCGTGCAAAATCAAGAACACGAGAGAGAGAGAGAGAGAGAGAGATCAAACACATAGCTACTGGTACATACCCTTAGCCCCGAGGGTGAACTACTCCCTCCTCATCATGGAGAGCGCCGGGATGATAAAGATGGCCACCGGAGAGGGATTCCCCCTCTGGCAGGGTGTCGGAACAGGTCTAGCTTGGTTTTTGGTGGCTACGGAGGCTTGCGGCAGCAGAACTCCCGATCTAGGTTTCTTTTTGGGGGGTTTCTGTATTTATAGGAATTTTTGGCGTCGGTCTCACGTCAGGGGGGGTCTTTGAGTCATCCACGAGATAGGGGGCAAGCCCAGGGGGGAGGGCGCGCCCTCCACCCTCGTGGATGGCTCGGGAATCTTCTGGCCCAACTCTTTTACTTCGGGGGTTTCTTTTGGTCCATAAAAAATAATCAAAAATTGGCACGACAATTGGACTCCGTTTGGTATTCCTTTTCTATAAAACTAAAAACAAGGAAAAAACAGAAACTAGCACTGGGCTCTAGGTTAATAGGTTAGTCCCAAAAATCATATAAAATAGCATATAAATGCATATAAAACATCCTAGATGGATAATACAATAGCGTGGAACAATCAAAAATTATAGATACGTTGGAGACGTATCAAGCATCGCCAAGCTTAATTCCTGCTCGTCCTCGAGTAGGTAAATGATAAAAGCAAATTTTTTGACGTGGAATGCTATCTAACATATTTATCTATGTAATTCTATTTATTGTGGCATGAATGTTCATATCTGTAAGATTCAAAACAAAAGTTTAATATTGACATAAAAACAATAATATTTGAAGCATACTAACAAAATAATTATGTCCTCTCAAAATAACATGGCCAAAGAAAGTTTATCCCTACAAAATCATATAGTCTGGCTACGCTCCATCTTCATCACACAAAATATTCAAATCATGCACAACCCCGATAACAAGCCAAGCAATTGTTTCATACTTTAGATGTTCTCAAACCTTTTCAACTTTCACGCAATACATGAGCGTGAGCCATGGACATGTCACTATAGGTGGAATAGAAGGTGGTTGTGGAGAAGACAAAAAGAAGTCGATAGTCTCACATCAACTAGGCATATCAATGGGCTATGGAGATGCCCATCAATAGATATCAATGTGAGTGAGTAGGGATTGCCATGCAACGGATGCACTAGAGCTATAAGTTTATGAAGCTCAAAAAGAAACTAAGTGGGTGTGCATCCAACTTGCTTGCTCATGAAGACCTAGGGCAATTTGAGGAATCCCATTGTTGGAATATACAAGCCAAGTTCTATAATGAAAAATTCCCACTAGTATATGAAAGTGACAACATAGGAGACTCTCTATTATGAAGATCATGGTGCTACTTTGAAGCACAAGTGTGGTAAAAGGATAGTAGTTGTCGGTGTCAAAACCGGCGGATCTCGGGTAGGGGGTCCCGAACTGTGCGTCTAGGCCGGATGGTAACAGGAGGCAAGGGACACGAAGTTTTACCTAGGTTCGGGCCCTCTTGATGGAGGTAAAACCCTACGTCCTGCTTGATTAATATTGATGATATGGGTGTTACAAGAGTAGATCTACCACGAGATCAGAGAGGCTAAACCCTAGAAGCTAGCCTATGGTATGATTGTATGTTGTGATTGTTGTCCTACGGACTAAAACCCTTCGGTTTATATAGACACCGGAGAGGGTTAGGGTTACACAAGGTCGGTTACAAAGGAGGAGATATCCATATACGTATTGCCTAGCTTGCCTTCCACGCCAAGTAGAGTCCCATCCGGACACGAGACGAAGTCTTCAATCTTGTATCTTCATAGTCTAACAGTCCGGACAATGGAGATAGTCCGGCTGTCCAGAGACCCCCTAATCCAGGACTCCCTTAGTAGCCCCTGAACCAGGCTTCAATGACGATGAGTCTAGCGCGCAGTTGTCTTCGGCATTGCAAGGCGGGTTCCTTCTCCGAATACATCACAGAAGAATTTGAATATGAGGATAGTGTCTGACCCTGCAAAATAAGTTCCACATTCCACCGTCGAGAGAATAATGTTTTCACAGATCTAATTTGCTAGCTTATTTTAGCAACGCGACATTACGTCATGGCCCGGTGATTATTCGAACAGTTTCTTTTAACCAGCCCTGCACATAACGCGAGGCTGTTTTTCGACACGTCTTGTCAAAGCAGAGATCGTGTCCCCTTATTACGGGATTTTCATCAATACGGGCGTGGGTAACCCAACCGTGTCTAGGACTCCTAGATTATAGGCAAGTCCTAAACGGCTACGGAGAGGACGCTTGATATTCACCTTCTTTATAAAGGGACGGGGGTTTTGCTTTTTCTCTCTTGTGCTCAATCGAACCCTTCCTCTGCCTCGAGTTCTAACACCCAAAGCCCAGTTTAGGTGCTCCGGATCTTCAATCATGTCCGGATCCAGCCTTCAAGTCTGATGGATGCCCTCCTCCATGACGGAAGAGGACATTAAGAAGTTGAGGGAGGCCAGATACCTGACCGCCGAGGTTTTGCATCGGCTGCCTGCTCAAGGGCAGGTCGTCCCTACTCCCGAACCCAACGAGAACGTTGTGTTCGTCTCCCACTTCCTCCGAGGTCTAGGCCTCACTCTGGATCCTTTCGTCAGGGGCTTGATGTTCTATTACGGGCTAGATTTCCACGATCTAGCTCCGGACTCCTTTCTCCACATCACGACATTTATTGTCGTGTGTGAGGCCTTCCTCCGTGTGACCCCTCACTTCGGCCTGTGGCTCAAGACCTTTGAAGTACAACCGAAGACGATCGAGGGGCAACATGCAGCATGCAGAGGTGCATCAATAGGCAAGATGGCAGGAGCTCCATGGCCAAAAGGTTCCTTTCCAGAGGTGTCCGAATTATGGCAATGGGAGTGGTTTTACGCCACGGCTCCCAGAAGTGCCAAGTGGGCGTCTGCCCCCGCTTTCCGCCCGGGCCCCCCACCACAACTGATGTCATGGATTAGCAGGGGTCTGAGCTGGGGTCCAGCCAAGGACGTGCCTATACTACAAAGCCGCATCCGAGATCTCTTCGAGGGAGATTTAATTTGGTTGCGGTAATACAAGTTATGCTGGTTCATCAAGTCCAGCCTTGCAAACGCCGGCCCCTGCGCTTGTGGGAGTTCAACCCAGAGGGACCACGCGCCATTCAAAGTTTCCTCGGCCTGACGCACGAGGAGATGTACAAGTCATTCTTCGGACCTCAAGTGGAATGTCCGGATATCACCGAGGACGTGGGCCTGAGCAGTAACCGCACCGCCGAACAAGTAAGAAATCCTCTAGCCGAACACACTATCTTTTATTCGAAGTTATTTCTGAGAGTTCGCTTTTTGACCAGGACTGGCTAACAATGCGAAGGTGATTCGGTGTTTGGCCCCCCTCCCTGAGGGTTTGGAAAATCCGGTATTGGAGAAGATGCTCGAGGTTGCACCTTGCCCAGAGCCCTTGAAGGAAAATACTGAGGGAGATAATACGGGCGGACGCGGGCCCCCATTGCTATCCGCTCCAACCGAGGGAACGAGCGTCTCCACGAAGGAGGACGATCGGGGGAGGAAAAGGACTGCTTCCGAGGATCCGAAAGCCGAAGCCTCCAAACGGGAGAAGAGGTCTCCCACTGAGGGTCCTGCCTTGGGGGGGTGCTTTTGCCGCACAGAGTCCTCGGGGGAATCAACCCTCCAACGAGTCGTAAGTGATCCAAAATATTTCAATAGTAAGGGTATGCTATCTTTTTCCTCTGAGAAAATAACCACCGCATCTATCTTGCAGTTCGGGCCTCAGCCCCTCTCAAATGAGCTCATCTTCGGGGGATCTTCTTCTAGAGATGATGGAGTGCGAAACGCCTCCCCCGGACTCCTCCACTCCAGAAGCGGGGGACCCTGAAGTGTCGTTGCAGAGGGCCTCTCCAGATCCGGTGAGGCCAGAAGATAATCCCGTAAACCCCTGAAGTCCCCAATGTCCGGCTCCCGAAGAGAGCATTCGAAAGAGTCCGGCACCGTCTGGTGTGCGGTCGGACGTTCTGAGGGAGTTGGTGGGGCGAGCAACCATCTCAGAAGAGCACCGTACGCTGATGGGTACAGTGATGGAGAGAATCTCGTCCGCTGAAAGCGGATTACATGAAGCCTTTATGAGTCTATTGACAGGCTTTGAGGTATGTGAGATAATATGTGATAGTACTGCACATGTTATAGTAGCCCCTGAGACTCTGGTTGTCGTTGAGAACGGCGGCGAACATAGGATCATATTCCCAGGCAATAACCAAACTACTTCTATGTACATGTGGTGGGAGCTCCAGTGGCTAGCCGGACTAGGGAGTTTGCCCAATTAAAACGGCAACTGGATGCGGCAGACGCCCACATCGAGCTTGTTAACAAGAGGCTTGATGAGGCACAGGGTAAGTGTTATTATCCGGTGAACGCCACATAGTAAGAGCAGCATAATGCCAATATCTTTAATATGTTGTGGCTGCAGATGGAGCTGCCACCGTGGAAGCCTTGCGGGCGGAACTTGCCCAAGCCAGGGAACAAGCAGGGATTAGTAATGCAGCTGCTTTGAAGGCAGCCGAAGAGTTGAAAGCCGAGAAGGCCGCACATTGCAAGAGCCGGGAGAAGATGGCCAAGATGGCCGTAGAATTAAAAGACACTGCCGACCGTTGCCGGTTCCTTGAAAAAGAAAACTGCGCGAAGGCAACTGACCTTGAGAAGGCCGCGGCGGCAGACAAAGACACCTGTTCTGCTATGAGAGCAAAGAAGGAGGAGCTGCGGGAAGCCAGGGATATTGCGGCTGGGAAACCCTTCATGTTACGGAGGAAGTTCGGAGATCCCCGATATGCCCCTATGGATCGGCTATGGAGTTCGGCAGATGCGTATATGGATTTGGCGGCAAGCGCTGCCGATGCAGCCAAGTACTTCCAAGGTCAGACAGATCGTGAAGTGGACAAGATGTTCTGGACGCAATTCCACATTCCAGAGCGTCCGCTTTCATTGACTGACCAGCTAGCCGAATGGGCCGAACTGAATAGGTTGTCCGGACTCGCCATGAGGTCCGTTGTGGATCAGCTATGGCCGGAAAGGCCAAAGCCGAACAGCTATTTCAGCTTAGTGCAGCAGTTCCTTAATGCGGTGCCGCGCATTAATGCGATGAAGAGGTCGGCGTGCATAGAAGGCTCGCGGATGGCCCTTTCCCATGTTAAAGCATACTGGGCGGAGATGGACGCCACCACTGTTGTGGCGCAGGGTTCGGCCATAGGCCGGGTGGCTGCCGAACACTATTTTGAGGAGGTTCTCGAGGGTGCTCGTTTGATAGAGGCCCAGTGCTCGAAAAATATTATGTTTGAGTGATATGTATTCTCGTTGTAAGCACAATGCTTTTATGACTTTTTTATAAGGTTATTTTTATACTTTTGCCTGAAAGTAGTATGATGCCTCCTGTGCGGCCGTTTATGTATACTTGTGTATAACCTGAAAGATTGCAGCCGTCGGCTTCAACCCCCATGCATAAAATGTGGGGGTGCTCGCAAAAAACACGTGTTCACACTTAACCCAATGTCTTGGTCCTATTAAGGAGGTGATAGCATAGCGAGCGAGGCAACCAGACTATAATGCTTTAACACTTTCACTTAGCCATAGGAGTTTGACAGTGGGGCTACTAGATAGCCCCTGGTGGCTCCGCACTCTCCCGATCGCGGGGTGCATACATGCCTGGCCGGGAAACGGCCCTTCGTTAAGGCGGAGGAATTCTAACATTCTGATAGGTCACCGAGTGGTTGACCAGTCTCACGCTATATCATGACAGTCAGTTTTCGGCTTTCTCTACTGAGGTGCTCATCCGGATGAACCAGGGCACAATCGCAGTAGTTCTCCTGGTGCTACCTTAGCCGGTAAAGCGGAACATAAGGCACCAAAACACAGGAGCCGGGCAAACCCAACATTTGACCAAAGACAATGACTCGGAGCTGATGCATATAAGGCCAAACTCACGACACCGAACACTCCGGTCATTATGGTATAAACCGGGCCCAAATAGTGCCCTTCGTAAGAAACCCCTTGTGCCCAGGTACATGCATTATTCTGACGTGGCCACATGCCAAGACGCCAGCATACTTCTCAAGTGTGCTGAGAATGCGGTGGATATATATCAACAAGAGACAGTAAAAAAGGTTTACGCAGGGTCATCCAACATGTTGAGCTTGCCTTAGTAATTGCAACGATGACCAAAACTATGTTTGTCAACTCTCAACAACTTTTATTCATCATACTCTTTATATGTGAAGTCATTACTCTCCATAATATCAATATGATCTCTCTATTTCTTTTTATTCCTACTTTTATTCCCTCAAGATCATAGCAAGATAGCAAATCCCTCAACTCGGAACTAATCTTTATTATATATAGCTCACGGACTCGATTACATAGAAGGATCATAAAGCAAAACTCCAAACTAGATCATACTAAAACTTTATTCTACTAGATCAAGATATTACCAAAAGGATCGAACTAAGAAAAAAAGGTAAAGATAAAAGTGTGATGGTGATACGATACTGGGGTACTCCCCCAAGCTTGGCAGTTGCCAAGGGGAGTTCCCATACTCAATACTCAATTCGCCTTTGGTGGTGAAGAAGAGATCATTGATGACATAGGCTCGTCGTCCAACATCGAGCGAAGGAGGTGCTCCAACTTACGAATAATGCCCTTGAGTGCAGTGATATGCTCTTGCAACAGAATATTTTCATGAGTTAGATACTTGTTGTGCACCTGAACTATTTCAATCATATTGAAAGCTTCAATTTCAGTAGGGGTAAGAAGATTGTAATGAGGTTGAAGGATGTCTTCTCCTTCTGTTGCCGGAGCTTGATCCTCCGTGGCCTTCTTGATCCCATCATCCTTGTTGATCTCCCCGGGTTCTTCTCTCTTCAGCTCTATCTTCATTAGCCAAGCATCGTCTACCTCGTTGTTGGAGGAGGGGGACGACATGATGCCTGGCCTTGACAACTCTGGCAGAAAACAGCTCGAAACAAAAACAGGAGATAATTGCATGGTACGGTGGTCAAACCCTTCGGGAGATTATATAATGAATTTTTACCGACCAAAAGAAGTATCATGCAAGAAAACGGAGTCCGGAGGGCACACGAGGTGCCCACGAGGCAGGGGGCGCGCCCAGGGGTAGGGCGTGCCCTCCACCTTCGTGGAAGCCTCGTGTCCTTTCCGGACTGCTTCTTATTTTCCTATTTTCTTAAATATTCCAAAACGGAGAAAAATTGCTATTAGAACTATTTTGGAGTCGGTTTACTTACCGTACCATATACCTCTTCCTTTTCGGAGGCTGAAACATTCTGGAAGGTGTCCCTTATATACTCCTCTGGGGTTACGGTTTCAATAACATTAGTTTCAACATTTATAGGATTACCTGAGATATAATGTTTGATTCTTTGACCATTCACCACCCTCGGATTTGCCTTCGAAGTTGTTGATTTTTATGGCACTGGAACGATAAACCTCCTAGATAACGTAAGTACCTTCCCATTTTAGAGAGGAGTTTTCCTGCAAAAAATCTTAAACGAGAGTTGTATAACAATACATAATCACCTACATTAAACTCACGTTTTTGTATCCTTTTGTCATGCTATCTTTTAACTTTTTCTTTAAATAGTTTGGTATTCTCATAGGCCTGGGTTCTCCACTCATCAAGTGAGCTAATGTTAAATTATCTCTTCTCACTGGCAAGTTTGAAATCATAATTGAGCTCTTTAATGGCCCAATATGCCTTATGTTCTAGTTCGAGAGGTCAGTGACATGCTTTTCCATAAACCATTTTATATGTAGACATACCCATAGGATTTTTATATGCAGTTCTATAGGCCCATAATGCATCATCAAGTTTCTTGGACCAATTCTTTCTAGATCTATTAATAGTCTTTTGCAAAATTAATTTAAGCTCTCTATTGCTCAGTTCTACTTGACCACTAGACTATGGGTGATATGGGGATGCAATTCTATGATTAACATCATACTTAGCAAGCATTTTATGAAAGGCACCATGAATAAAATGTGAACCACCATTAGTCATTAAATATCTAGGGACTCCAAACCTTGGAAAAATAACTTCTTTAAGCATCTTAATAGAGGTGTTATGATCAGCACTACTAGTTGGAATAGCTTCTACCCACTTAGTAACGTAATCAACAACAACTAAAATATGTGTATACCCATTAGAGTAAGGAAACGGTCCCATATAATCAAAGCCCCAAACATCAAATGGTTCAACAACAAGTGAATAATGCATAGACGTCTACTAATATTACCAATTCTTTGACATTCATCACAAGACAAGACAAACTTATGGGCATCCTTGAAGAGTGTAGGCCAATAAAAACTGGATTGCAATACCTTATGTGCAGTTCTATCTCCAACATGGTGTCCTCCATAAGCCTCGGAGTGACACTTGCGTAGGATATGTTCCTGTTCATGCTCATGTACACAACGTCTAATAACACCATCTACTCCTTCTTTATAAAGGTGTGGGTCATCCCAGAAGTAATGTCTTAAATCATAGAAATACTTTTTCTTTTGTTGGTATGTGAAACTAGGTGGTATAAATTTAGCAACAATGTAATTGGCATAATCAGCATACCATGGAGCAATACGAGAAGCATTTATGATAGCTAATTGTTCATCGGGAAAGCTATCATCTATAGGTAGTGGGTCATCAAGAACATTCTCTAACCTAGAAAAGTTGTCTGCAATAGGGTTCTCACCTCCTTTTCTATCAATAATATGCAAATCAAATTCTTGTAGTAGGAGAACCCATCTAATAAGTCTAGGTTTAGCATCTTTCTTTTCCATAAGATATTTAATAGCAGCATGATCAGTGTGAATAGTTACTTTAGAATCAACAATATAAGGTCTGAATTTATCACAAGAAAACACAA
Organism: Triticum dicoccoides; assembly: GCF_002162155.2. Taxonomy (NCBI): domain Eukaryota; kingdom Viridiplantae; phylum Streptophyta; class Magnoliopsida; order Poales; family Poaceae; genus Triticum; species Triticum dicoccoides. Next base: position 471,512,768 of record NC_041392.1, on the reverse strand, counting down.
GTGCTAAAAATTCTTTTTCAGTAGTAGCATAATTTCTTTGGGCACTGTCTAGAGTTTTACTAGCATATCGGATAACATTTAATTTCTTATCAACTGTTTGTCCTAAAACAGCACCTACAGCATAATCACTAGCATCACACATATTTTCAAAGGGTAAATTCCAATCAGGTGGTTGAACAATGGGTGCAGAAATCAAAGCTTTCTTAAGTATTTCAAATGCTTCTACACAATCATCATCAAAGACAAAAGGAACATCTTTTTGTAAGAGATTAGTCAGAGGCCTGGAAATTTTTGAGAAGTCTTTAATGAATCTCCTATAAAAACCGGCATGACCAAGGAAAATTCTTATACCTTTAATGTCCTTAGGACACGGCATCTTTTCAATAGCATCAACTTTAGCTTTATCAACTTCAATACCTCTTTCAAAAATTTTATGCCCCAAGACAATACCTTCATTAACCATAAAGTGGCACTTCTCCCAATCCAAGACAAGATTAGTTTCTTCACATCTCTGCAAAACTCGATCAAGGTTGCTTAAGCAATCATCAAAAGAAGTTCCATATACGGAGAAATCTTCCATGAAAACCTCAACAATATTTTCACAAAATTCAGAGAATATAGCAGTCATACATCTTTGAAAGGTAGCAGGTGCATTACATAATCCAAAAGGCATATGTCTATAAGCAAAGGTACCAAAAGGGCATGTAAAGGTGGTCTTTTCTTGATCCTCTTTTGACACAGGTATTTGAGAGAAACCAGAATAACCGTCTAGAAAGCAAAAATGTGCATGTTTGGATAATCTTTCTAGCATTTGATCAATAAAAGGTAAAGGGTAATGATCCTTTTTAGTAGCTTTATTTAATTTGCGGAAATCAATTACCATTCTATAACCTATAACAATTCTTTGTGGGATCAATTCATCCTTATCATTAGGAACAACAGTAATACCTCCCTTCTTAGGGACACAATGGACATGACTTACCCACTGAATATCAGCAACGGGATAAATTGTGCCTGCCTCCAGAAGCTTTAGTATTTCTTTTCTTACCACTTCTTTCATCTTAGGATTTACCCATTGTTGGTGATCAACGACCGGTTTAGCATCTTTCTCTAATTTTATCTTGTGCTAGCATAGAGTGGGACTAATGCCCTTAAGATCATCCAGAGTATATCCAATAGCAGCACTGTGCTTCTTCAGAGTTTTCAATAATTTCTCTTTTTCCTGCTCTGAAAGATTAGCACTGATAATAACAGGATATATATTCTTTTCATCAAGATAAGCATATTTAAGAGTATCAAGCAATGGTTTAAGCTCAAACACGGGATCACCCTTGGGTGGAGGAGGATCCCCTAGAATTTCGATAGGCAAGTTGTGTTTCAAAACAGGTCCCTATTTAAAGAATACTTGATCTATTTCCCTTCTTTCATTCATAAACATATCATTTTCATGGTCTAGAAAATATTGTTCTAAAGGATCATTAGGAGGCATGGCAATATAAGCAAGACCAATAATTTCATCTTTACTAGGCAATTATTTATCATGGGGTTGTCTACGAAATTTAGCAAAATTAAAATCATGAGACATATCCCCTAGACCAACAGAAACAATATCCTTTTTGCACTCTATCTTAGCATTAACAGTATTCAAGAAGGGTCTACCAAATATAATGGGACAAAAGTCATCTTGTGGGGAACTAAGAACAAGAAAATCAGCATGATATTTAACTTTCCCACACAGGACTTCAACATCTGCAACAACCCCAATCGGTCAAATAGTATCTCTATTGGCAAGCTTAATTGTAACATCAATACCTTCTAACTCAGCAGGTGCAATATCGTGCATAATTTCTTCATATAAAGAATGAGGTATTGCACTCGCACTAGCACCCATATCATATAAACCATGATAGCAATGATCTCCTATTTTAACAGAAATAATAGGCATGCCTACAATAGGTCTATGTTTATTTTTAGTATCGGGTCTAGCAATTCTAGCAGCTTCATGACAAAAGTAAATAACATGCCCGTCTATATTATCGACCAAGAGATCTTTAACCATAGAAATACTAGGTTCAACTTTAATTTGCTCAGAGGGTGTAGGTGTTCTAGTATTACTCTTACGAACCACAATTGAAGCTTTAGCATGATCCTTTATTCTAGTAGGGAAAGGTGGTTTCTCAATATAAGTGGTAGGAACAATAGGATCAACATTATAAGTGATAGTCTTTTCTTCAACTTTAGTACGTTCAACTACTTTTACTTCAATGGGAGGATGATATTTAAGCCACTTCTCCTTAGGGAGATCAACATGAGTAGCAAATGATTCGCAGAAAGAAGCTACTATCTTAGAGTCAAGTCCATATTTAGTGCTAAATTCACAAAAAGCATCGGTATCCATAAAAGATTTAACACAATCAAACTTAGATGGTATACCTGACTCCTTACCTTCGCTGAGTTCCCAATATTCAGAGTTGCGTTTAATTATTTCCAATAAATCCCATCTGAATTCAGTAGTCTTCATCATAAAAGATCCAGTACAAGAGGTATCGAGCATGGAGCGATTATTGAGAGAAAGCCGAGCATAAAAATTTTGAATAATAATTTCTTTTGAGAGCTCATGATTGGGGCATGAATATAACATTGACTTAAGCCTCCCCCAAGCTTGAGCGATGCTTTCTCCTTCGCGAGGCCAAAAATTATATATATATAATTACGATCATGATGAACCAGATGCATAGGATAAAACTTCTGATGAAATTCCAATTTCAATCAGTTGTTGTTCCATGATCCAATATCATCACATATCCTAAACCATGGCAATGCCTTTCCCTTCAAAGATAAAGGGAAGACCTTCTTCTTGATAACATCCTCGGTCATACCTGCAAGCTTAAATAATCCACAAATTTCATCCACATAGATTAGGTGCAAATCGGGATGCAATGTTCCATCTCCTGTAAAAGGATTAGCTAGCAGTTTCTCTATCATACCCGAAGGAATTTCAAAATAAAAATTTTCAGTAGGTTCAGTAGGTTGAGGATGAACTCTTTGCTCCACTGGTCGGGGTGAAGATACCCCGAACAAGCCCCTCAAAGGATTATGTTCCATAGTAACAAGTGACAGTAAATTTCAGCACACTATATAAATGTTTCCTTACCAAATTCTACCTACCAAAGGCGCTTCACTCCCCGGCAATGGCGCCAGAAAAGAGTCTGGATGACCCACAAGTATAGGGGATCTATCGTAGTCCTTTCGATAAGTAAGAGTGTCGAACCCAACGAGGAGCAGAAGGAAATGATAAGCAGTTTTCAGTAAGGTATTCTCTGCAAGCACTGAAATTATCAGTAACAGATAGTTTTGTAATAAGGTAATTTGTAATGGGCAACAAGTAATAAAAGTAAATAAGGTGCAGCAAGATGCCCAATCATTTTTGTAGCAAAGGACAAGCCTGTAAAAACTCTTATATAAAGGAAAGCGCTCCCGAGGACACATGGGAATTATCATCAAGCTAGTTTTCATCACGTTCATATGATTCACGTTCGGTACTTTGATAATTTGATATGTGGGTGGACCGGTGATTGGGTACTGCCCTTACATGGACAAGCATCCCACTTATGATTAACCCCTCTTGCAAGCATCCGCAACTACAAAAGAAGTATTAAGGTAAACCTAACCATAGCATGAAACATATGGATCCAAATCAGGCCCTTACGAAGCAACGCATAAACTAGGGTTTAAGCTTCTATCACTCTAGCAACCCATCATCTACTTATTACTTCACAATGCCTTCCCCTAGGCCCAAACAATGGTGAAGTGTCATGTAGTCGATGTTCACATGACACCACTAGAGGAAACACAACATACATCTCATCAAAATATCGAACGAATACCAAATTCACATGACTACTTATAGCAAGACTTCTCTCATGTCCTCAGGAACAAACATTTTTTTGAGAACTGGTGACAGTGGGAGAGGGTCCCACTGACTTTATATTAAAAGGTTAAAGGGTTAGTACAGTCCAGTACAGTCAAGTCAACCTACATACTACATACAAGTCCACATCTACATGTGTGAAGGAGGGATGAAAGAAAGGTTACAAGAGGAGAAACCCTTAATTACAAAGCAACAACTAGAGACAAGAGATATGGGGTAAGCTCCTGTTTGGTCCTATGGACCAGCAAGGCAAAATCATTCTTGAATCTGGCCTTCCAAGATCTCAGGGCTGGCTGGATCCCCCTGAAGTGTTTGTCATTCCTTTCCTTCCAAATCCCCCATGCTGCCACCGTGAATATCTCCATGAACATGTGCCCACTCCAAGAGTTTTTACCCTCGTGCAGTAACGTGAGCCTACATTCACCAACCAGTCATTAGATCCCTAAACAATCCCAACATCTTTTACTGAAAGGGCAGTTGAAGAAGAGATGTGTAATATCTTCCTCCGATGGGTTTTGACATAATAGGCAGGTGTAATCATCGTTTTGGATTTTGTAGTGCCTCCTTCTCAGCATATTTTTGGTGTTCAAACGATCAGCTAACATCAGCCATGCAAACATCTTCCACTGCACTATACACTTGGTTTTCCAGATCCAACAAAAGGCCTCGTCCACCTGCATGTTTCTGAAGCAGTGTTCATAAAATTTGGTGGCTTTGCATCCATCCCCGCTCCAAACACATTTCCATGTATCCACCCTGTCGGTTAGAGCCACATCCGACATGGTCTGTTGTAGATCTGTCACCTCAAGACGGGCTTCAACCGAGAGGGGAAGGTGGAATACATCACACAATATCTCCGAGGAGAGTAAGGATTGGACTGATATGTCTGGTTCCTTGGCAAATGAAAAGGCCCTCAGGAATGAATGTTGGAGAAAACTATCTTTCCGTTCATCCTTCCAAAAAAGGATCGTGTCACCTGTCCCAACAGACACCTTGGTAACCCCCCTGTAAATATCAGACAGTTGCATGAGATCTTTCCACCAGAGCGAGCCGCAGGGGTCTTTTGCGTGCAGGGTTTGACCAACATAATATGATCTCCGGATAAGATGAACCCTTGGAACATCTTGCTTGTTATAAAATTTATGAAGTTGTTTCAACAAGAGCCCCTGATTCTGGATTTTGAGGTTTATGATCCCCAAACCTCCTTTGTTTTTTGGCCTGCAGAGCAGGTCCCACGCCGCCAGCGAGTTGCCTTTAGTACCATCTTCTGTTTTCTTTAGCCACAGGCAAGATCTGCGAAGTTTGTCCAAATGTTCAATGATCTTGGGGTTTATCTTGATGGAGCACATTGCATATATCGCTAATGAGGTTACAACCGAATTTAGAAGTGTCGGTTTGGAGCCATAGTCAAGCAAGGAAACTGCTGCTGGAATTTTCCTCTGTACTGTTGTGACCATGAGCATCAGATCAGTTATTGTGGGGCGGGTTGTTCCCATCAGCAACCCTAAGTACGTGAAAGGCATTTGTCCCACAACACATATAAAAATCGACGCCATCTGTGATGCCGTTGCCGGGTCCAAGTTGATTAGAACGAGCATTGATTTATGGAAGTTAATTTTCAGACCTACAGACGTGGTGTAGTCCATCAGAATCCCCTTGAGGACTTGAGCTTGGTTAGAGCAGCCAGGGAACACCACAATTGTGTCGTCGGCGTATTGAATAACTGGGTAGTTATCATCGTGCGATGGAATCGGAAGGAGCAGCCGTCCAGCTCTACATGCATCATTGATCGCCGCTTGCAACAGGTCTGCAGCGAGAACAAATATGAGGGGCGAGAGTGGATCGCCTTGTCTCACTCCACACATGCAGGAGAACTGTTTCCCGGGGGTGCCGTTGAGCAGCACAAATGAAGTTCCTGAGGAGAAAATACATCTGGTCCATCCAATCCACTTCTCATCAAACTCCTTGTGTCTCATGATCTCTATCATAGGCTCATGATGTATCGTGTCAAAAGCTTTGGCAAAGTCCAACTTGAGTAAACAACATGCACGCCCCGAAGCCTGACATTGATAGATGTACTCGAAGGCCCAGGCTAAGCAGTCCTAAATCGATCTCCCTTTGAGAAAACCATATTGGTTCTTGTGGATGATCTTGAGAATTACCTTCTATAGTCGATTGGCCAGCAACTTGGTTATCAACTTCAGACAACAGTTGAGGAGGGTGATAGGCCTGTAATCATACGTAGTCTTGGGTGAGTAGGTTTTCGGGATCAAGGTGATAAACCCAGAATTAAGACTCTGCAGGTCGAGCTTTCCATCATAGAAGTCAGCACACATGGTGTAGAAATCCTGCTTAATAATGTGCCAGCAGGATTTAAGAAAACACCCATTAAAGCCATCTGGGCCAAGGGCACGATCGGATGGCATTTCTTGGACCACTTTATTGATCTCATCATTCATAAAGGGGTTTGTCAATTCCTCAAGCCCTTCCACCTTTTTGATTATCCGTGCAAGATCAAATTTCATCTCATGCGGCGCTGACCTACCCAACCTGTTTTCATATGTCTGATATAGCTCATGTGCTTTTCCTGCATGACCAGAAACAACCGGTCCATCGGATAGTTTCAGAGATGCAATGGAATTTCTTCTGAAGCGTTCACTAGCCGCCGAATGGAAGAATTTAGTGTTGTCTCCCCCACACTGAAACCAGCGCACCGTGTACCTCTTCCTCCAATATTCCTGTTTATAACCAAGAAGGATTACCAAATGTTCTTTAAGGATTTCACAGAAATTTTTCTCCGAAGTTGTGAGAGGCCTCAAGTTCTCAATCCCATCCAATTCAAGAAGGGCCCAATTGGAGTTTTCAATGCACAAATTCAACCTGGAGATGTTTTTGCTCCACTTCTTCAGAGCATATCTCAAGTGTTTAAATTTTTTGCAAAGCAGAGCAGCCGAGTTGTGAGCAAAACAACTTTTGTTCCAGGTGGATTGAACAACTTCAAAGAAGCCAGGGTGTGAGATCCAGTAGTTCTCAAATCGGAAGATTTTGGTTTTAGGGACCGTTGTTTCAATAGAGATCACACACGGCACATGATCGGAGACTGGTTTTGGGAGTGGTGCCACTGTCGTATTGGGGTAGTTAGAGGTCCAATTGGCCGATGTGAAGAGCCAATCGAGTTGCTCTAAAAGTGGATATGTCTGCATGTTACTCCATGTAAACTTCCTCCCTTTGATTGGTAGCTCCACTAGGGCTTGCGATTGGATGAAATCATTGAAGGTGAGCATGTCATTGACATTTCCTCCTGGCTTATTACGATTATCATGGGCCCTGATATAGTTTAAATCACCACATAATAGCCAGTCCTTGTTGTCTGGAATGTCCAGATCAAACAACCAGGAGGTGAAAGTTGCCCTAACGGGGCCATCACACGGGCCGTACACATTAAACATATTCCAGGATTTGGCGGTTTGCAACGAGGTGAACTTAATACCCAGAGCAAACGATTCATAACAGATAACATTGCCCACAAAGATCGAACTATCCCATAAGATGATCAAACCACCAGAGGCCCCTTGAGAGGGCACCACCTCAAATTTATCGAACCGTTTAGGACAGAAAGTTCTTACAAAAGACTTATCAAAAGTGGCATGCTTAGTTTCTTGAAGACAAATAACAGAGCAGCCACTGCTATCGATTGCATTACACAGAGCCAAAAGTTTATGATCGGAGTTGATCCCCCGAACATTCTAGCACAACACCTTCCACGCCTTATGCATCAGACTTGGGAGTGTCACGCTCCTGCGCCATCGAGGACAAGAGCAGTTTTTGCTTGCTTAGCTGATTTGGGCGCAGACCACACATATTAGTACCAATAGATTGTATGGTAGAAATAGGTGTGGGGGAGGGATCTCACTGTGTACCTTGTCATTCTTGTCTAAAACACATGGCATGGTGGCAGTAGAAGAACATTGCACGTCAGGAACTTTCCTGGGCTTCACTTTGGACAACACAAGCTTTCTGTGAGACACCGGTGGCACCTTAAACCCATCATACTTATTAGATCGCACACTCCGGTGCAGCATAATAGTATCCACATGTGCATGTTCATTGGATAATAAAGAGCCAATATGAGCAGCAACCGAGCGAGATACCAACATGTTCTGCTCATCAGCAGAAGTAGGCTCAACTGGAACTGCTGCAGTGTTGAAGCAGCTCTTGTCAATGATGATATCAGTAAGGGAAGATTTGTAGATGAGGGCAAACACATCTGACTCTGGGGAGATGGAGTTCATCAGAGCATTATAGAGCACATTAAGTTGCTCCTGCATGAATGTGAATGGATTAAGTGGCAAGAAAGCGCCTTCAGGGTACACAGCAGGAAGGAGCGACTTTGTATAAATCCTTTTCAACATGCTGCCAATCCAACGCAGCAGATTGGCGTTTGCAGTTATTAGCAGAGAAACTGAAGCACCACCAGCCCTGACAAAAGCAAACTGCACAGTTGGGACCCCATTGATAAAATTGTCTGCCAGTTCCTCAACCTGAGAGAATTCAGACCAAACATCTGACAGATTATCCACAATATTGTGCTCCTGGTGTACACCATCCATAAGAGAGGGGCCATCATACTCAAAGAATGTTCTGAAACTAAATCCAGTGTAAGGTGGTGGGATTATCGGCCATGCTGCCCATCCATTTTCCTGTACCTCATCTTGCACCTGACCAGCAGCATTCCACAGCTGCTCATTGGCCGCTTGCTGTGCTTCCATATCATTGATCCTGGCTTGCTGCCTCAGAGTATAGTAAGGCAATTGATAGGGGTGTGGGGAAGCATTGAGGAGAGGTGGGGCATCCTCGTTATCTACCAACCCATGCACAGTGTCTCTGCCATTCAGAACATAGACAGGGACTGACCAAGATTGGCCCAGTCCAGGAAGCATGCCCACTCTAGAAACCACCAAGCTATGGGGTACTTGCGCCACATCCTTGATGTGGCATTTGACCAGAACCCTAGCTTTGTTCTCATTAGGCCGGGGCCAAACTATCAGCTTCCCAAAGTTGGAGACAGCCTTGTGCACATAGTGCTCAGTCATATAATCCATCGGAAAGGCTAACATCATAATCCAAACTTCATATTGAAACGCGGGCATCCGCATATTAATGCCTTCATCATGAGGTGTGAGGGTGAAGTAAGAATCCTCATCTATAGCATGCGGGCCTTCTCTAATGGCCTCATCCCGGCTCTGCACATCCTCGAAAGCAATGCAACCAATGCCAAACGGATAGACAAACTCATCTGAAATCTGATACTCCAGATCTTCCCTAATGATGCTTCAAATCTCCTCTAACCAAAATCTCTTCTGATGATTGGGAGGAGGAGGCTGAATCGAGATGATAGCATACCTGTCATGGTTCAAGGGCGGGTCATCCACCACCATGACACTCCTCTGGAGCCAATGATCAGGCCCTCGTTCAATGTTGGCCCCGAGCAGGGCGAACGCGAACGGCCTGACTGGAAAGTTCACCATCTTGTTGCCGGAGTAGATCGCCGGCGCAGCAGAGTTCTTGGATGGCGATGGAGGAGCGAGTTTGGAAGAGGTAAAGGTGGTTTTGGAAACAGGGGATACTGGACAGGATTGGGTCCCTCGGGCGGTGGAGTTGACAGTTGAAGCAGGGGGGAGGCGTATCAGCATGCAATGAGAAGTCGCCACATCAACACGTGGTGAGATATTCTATTTTACTTGCCAAACTGACCTCCGATTATCTTCTAAAGCATTATGATTTCCACGATTTTGTTTATGGGAACCAATAGGAAAAATCCCATCCTTGGTAATAAACCCAGAAGGCCTAGAAGCGGGTATGGGCTGCCATTTATACTCGGGCCAGTGTTGACCATGGGCTATGTGGCCGAAAGAGTCACACGAAACACACCGTATGAGACCGGGGCATTGCTTTACTTGGTGCTCTTTTCGACGACAGGCACGGCATGCAGGATTACGGCCCAACATGCATGCATCTTCCATCGAACGTGGCATATGGCATGTGCAAAAAAGCTCTAACTGAACACATCTTTGGCAAAACTTACCGGGGCAATCTGCAACCAAATGGCCATGTCGAGAGAAATTCAAACACTTGAATAACCTGGCATCAATATAATCTTGAGTAGGCACATCCTTAATCTGAACCATAGCTTTAACCTCATTATCTGAATATCCAGCTTGCCACCCATCCATAATGTGAAGTAACTTTTCATCTGGGATAGACTACCAGTAGGATTCTCTGAACTGCGGGCCACGAAAAGATGTACGAGCATTCGACAAGATATCTTTCTGATTGAGAACAAACACCCAACCGAATGGGCAAATCAGGATCCGGAATAATAGGGAAGTTGAACTTTCCAAACAGAATACCCTCAGTGGTCGTGGAGGTATGCAAACTCATCGCCGGCAGCTTTGTGGAATGTGAATTAATCATCAACTGCTGATCCCGAAGCCATTTAGATCGTATAGCGATCGGTTGTAGCCGCACCTCAGGAAGATGTTCATCGACATGCCAACTCCTATCCGAGTGATCCACACAGGAGAGTGTTGGGGAACGTAGCAGAAATTCAAAATTTTCTTACGTGTCACCAAGATCTATTTATGGAGAAACCAGCAACGAGGGGAAGGAGAGTGCATCTACATACCCTTGTAGATCGCTAAGCGGAAGCGTTCAAGAGAACGGGGTTGAAGGAGTCGTACTCGTCGTGATCCAAATCACCGGAGATCCTAGTGCCGAACGGATGGCACCTCCTCGTTCAACACACGTATAGCCCGACGACGTCTCCCATGCCTTGATCCAGCAAGGAGAGAGGGAGAGGTTGAGGAAGACTCCATCCAGCAGCAGCACAACGGCGTGGTGATGGTGGAGGAGCGTGGTACTCCAGCAGGGCTTCGCCAAGCACCGCAAGAGACGAAGAGGAAGAGGGGTAGGGCTGCACCAAGAAGGAGAGGAACTCGTGTGTCTTGCAGCCTCCAATACCTCAAGTATATATAGGGGAAGGGGAGGGGCTGCGCCCCCACCTAGGGTTCCCTCCCTAGGGGTGGCGGCAGCCCCCCAGATCCCATCTGGGTGGCGGCCACAAGGGGGAGAGGGGGAGGCGCACCTGGGGTGGGCCCTAGGGTTTGCCCCCCTTCCCTCTTGGAGGCGCCTTGGGCCTTGGTGGGGGGGGGCACACCAGCCCACCTGGGGCTGGTCCCCTCCCACACTTGGCCCATGCAGCCCTCCGGGGCTGGTGGCCCCACTTGGTGGACCCCCGGACCCCTCCGGTGGTCCCGGTACACTACCGTTAAAACCCAAAACTTTTCCGGTGACCAAAACAGGACTTCCCATATATAAATCTTTACCTCCGGACCATTCCGGAACTCCTCGTGATGTCTGGGATCTCATCCGGGACTCCGAACAACATTCGGTAACCACGTATATCTATTCCCTATAACCCTAGCGTCATCGAACCTTAAGTGTGTAGACCCTACGGGTTCGGGAACCATGCAGACATGACCGAGACGTTCTCCGGTTAATAACCAACAGCGGGATCTGGATACCCATGTTGGTTCCTACATGTTCCACGATGATCTCATCGGATAACCACGATGTTGAGGATTCGATCAATCCCGTATACAATTCCCTTTGTCTATCGGTATTGTACTTGCCCGAGATTCGATCGTCGGTATCCCGATACCTTGTTCAATCTCGTTACCGGCAAGTCTCTTTTACTCGTTCCGTAACACATCATCCCGTGATCAACTCCTTGATCACATTGTGCACATTATGATGATGTCCTACCGAGTGGGCCCAGAGATACCTCTCCGTTTACACGGAGTGACAAATCCCAGTCTCGATTCGTGCCAACCCAATAGACACTTTCGGAGATACCTGTAGTGTACCTTTATAGCCACCTAGTTACGTTGTGACGTTTGGCACACCCAAAGTATTCCTACGGTATCCGGGAGTTGCACAATCTCATGGTCTAAGGAAATGATACTTGACATTAGAAAAGCTTTAGCATACGAACTACACGATCTTTGTGCTAGGCTTAGGATTGGGTCTTGTCCATCACATCATTCTCCCAATGATGTGATCCCGTTATCAATGACATCCAATGTCCATGGTCAGGAAACCGTGACCATCTATTAATCAACGAGCTAGTCAACTAGAGGCTTACTAGGGACATGGTGTTGTCTATGTATCCACACATGTATCTGAGTTTCCTATCAATACAATTCTAGCATGGATAATAAACGATTATCATGAACAAGGAAATATAATAATAACTAATTTATTATTGCCTCTAGGGCATATTTCCAACAGTCTCCCACTTGCACTAGAGTTAATAATCTAGTTCACATCGCCATGTGATTAACACTCACAGGTCACATCGCCATGTGACTAACATCCAAAGAGTTTACTAGTGTCACTAAACTAGTTCACATCATCATGTGATTAAGGCTCAATGAGTTCTGGGGTTTGATCATGTTTTGCTTGTGAGAGAGGTTTTAGTCAACGGGTCTGCAACAATCAGATCCGTATGTACTTTGCAAATCTCTAGGTCATATTATAAATGCTGCTTCCACGCTCCACTTGGAGCTATTCCAAATGGTTGCTCCACTATACGTATCTGGTTTTCTACTCAGAGTCATTCGGATAGGTGTTAAAGCTTGCATCGATGTAACCCTTTACGCCGAACTCTTTATCACCTCCATAATCGAGAAACATGTCCTTATTACTCCAAGGACAATTTTTGACCGCTATCTAGTGATCCACTCCTGGATCACCTTTGTACCCACTTGCCAGACATGTGGCAAGGCACACATTAGGTGCGGTACTTAGCATGGCATACCGTATAGAGCCTATGACAAAAGCATAGGGGACGACCTTCGTCCTTCCTCTTTCTTCTGCCGTGGTCGAGCTTTAAGTCTTAACTTCATACCTTACAACTCAGGCAAGAACTCCTTCTTTGGCTGATCCATCTTGAACACCTTCAAGATCATGTCAAGGTATGTGCTCATTTGAAAGTACCATTAAGCGTTTTTGATCTATCCTTATAGATCTTGATGCTTAATGTTCAAGTAGCTTAATCCAGGTTTTCCATTGAAAAACACCTTTCAAATGACCCTATATGCTTTCCAGAAATTCTACGTCATTTCTGATCCACAATATGTCAACAACATATACTCATCAGAAATTCTATAGTGCTCCCACTCACTTCTTTGGAAATACAAGTTTCTCATAAACTTTGTATACACCCAAAATCTTTGATCATCTCATCAAAGCATACATTCCAACTCCGAGATGCTTACTCCAGTCCTTAGAAGGATTGCTGGAGCTTTGCATACTTATTAGCATCTTTCAGGATTGACAAAACCTTCCGGTTGTATCACATACAACCTTTCCTCAAGAAAATCATCGAGGAAACAATGTTTTGACATCCTATCTGCAAGATTTCATAAATAATGCAGTAATCGCTAATATAATTCCAACAGACTCTTAGCATCGCTACGAGTGAGAAAGTCTCATCATAGTCAACTCCTTGAACTTGTCGGAAAAAATCTTAACGACAAGTCGAGCTTTCTTAATGGTGATACTTACCATCATTGTTCGTCTTCCTTTTCAAATCCATCTATACTCAATAGCCTTACGACCATCGAGCCGTTCTGCCAAAGTCTACACTTTGTTTTCATACATGGATCCTCTCTCGGATTTTATGGCCTCGAGCCATTTATCGGAATCCGGGCCCACAATCGCTTCTCCACGGCTCGTAGGTTCATTATTGTCTAGCAACATGACTTCCAGGACAGGATTACGTACCACTCTGAAGTAGTACGCATCCTTGTCATCCCACGAGGTTTGGTAGTGACTTGATCTGAAGTTTCATGATCACTATCATAAGCTTCCACTTCAATTGGTGTAGGTGCCACAGGAACAACTTCCTGTGCCCTGCCACACACTAGTTGAAGAGACGGTTCAACAACCTTATCAAGTCTCCACCATCCTCCCACTCAACTCTTTCGAGAGAAACTTTTTCTCGAGAAAGGACCCAATTCTAGAAACAATCCCTTATTGCTTTCGGATCTGAGACAGGAGGTATACCCAACTATTTTGGTTGTCCTATGAAGATGCATTTATCCGCTTTGGGTTCGAGCTTATCAGCCTGAAACTTTTTTCACATAAGCGTCGCAGCCCCAAACTTTTAAGAAATGACAGCTTAGGTTTCACTAAACCATAGTTTATACGGTGTCATCTCATCGGAATTACGTGGTGCCCTATTTAAAGTGAATGCGGTTGTCTCTAATGCCTAACCCATGAACTATCATGGTAATTCGATAAGAGACATCATGGTATGCATCATATCCAATAGGGTGCAGTTATGATGTTCGGACACACCATCACACTATGGTGTTCCAGGCTGTATTAGTTGTGAAACAATTTCCACAATGTCTTAATTCTGTGCCAAACTCGTAATTCATATATTCATCTCTATGATCATATCATAGATATTTTATCCTCTTGTCACGATGATCTTTCAACTTCACCCTGAAATTACTTGAACCTTTCAATAATTCAGACTCGTGATTCATCAAGTAAATATACTCAACATCTACTCAAATCATCTGTGAAGTAAGAACATAACGATATCCACTACATGCCTCGGCACTCATTGGACTGCACACATCAAAATGTATTACTTCCAAGAAGTTGCTTTCTAGTTCCATTTTACTGAAAACGAGGCTTTCAGTCATCTTGCCCATGTGGTATGATTTGCATGTCTCAACTGATTCAAAATCAAGTGAGTCCAAACGGTCCGTTTGCATGGAGTTTCTTCATGCATATACACCAATAGACATGGTTCACATGTCTCAAACTTTTCAAAAATGAGTGAGCCCAAAGATCCATCAACATGGAGCTTCTTCATGCGTTTTATACCGATATGACTTACGTGGCAGTGCCACAAGTAAGTGGTACTATCATTACTATCTTTTGGCATGAACATGTGTATCACTACGATCGAGATTCAATAAACCATTCATTTTAGGTGTAAGACCATTGAAGGTATTATTCAAATAAACAGAGTAACCATTATTCTCCTTAAATGAATAACCGTATTGCGATAGACATAATCCAATCATGTCTATGCTCAATGCAAACACCAATCTCGATGGTAGAGGGAGCGTACGATATTTGATCAACCTTGGAAATACTTCCAACACATATCGTCATCTCACCTTTAGCTAGTCTCCGTTTATTCCGTAGCTTTTATTTCGAGTTACTAACACTTAGCAAACGAACCGGTATCTAATACCCTGGTGCTACTAGGAGTACTAGTAAAGTACACATTAACACAATGTATATCCAATATACTTCTATCGACTTTGCTAGCCTTCTCATCTACCAAGTATCTAGGGTAATTCTGCTCCAGTGGCTGTTCCCTTTATTACAGAAGCACTTAGTCTCGGGCTTGGGTTCAACTTTGGGTTTCTTCACTAGAACAGCAACTGATTTGTTGTTCCATGAAGTATCCCTTTCTTGCCCTTGCCCTTCTTCAAACTAGTGGTTTCACCAACCATCAACAATTTATGCTCCTTCTTGATTTCTACAAACATCGCGAATATTTCAAGGATCATCATATATGTCCCTGATATATTATAGTTCATCACGAAGCTCTAGCAGCTTGGTGGTAATGACTTTGGAGAAACATCACTATCTCATCTGGAAGATCAACTCCCACTCGATTCAAATGATTGTTGTACTCAGACAATCTGAGCACAAGCTCAACAATTGAGCTTTTCTCCCTTAGTTTGTGGGCTAAGAAAATCGTCGGAGGTCTTATACCTCGTGACGTGGGCACGAGCCTGAAATCCCAATTTCAGCCCTCGAAACATCTCATATGTTTCACGACGTTTCAAAAACGTCTTCGGTGCCTCAATTCTAAACCGTTTAACTGAACTATCACGTAGTTATCAAAATGTGTATGTCAGATGTTTGCAACATCCACAGACGATGTTCGAGGTTCAGCACACTGAGCGGTGCATTAAGGACATAAGCCTTCTATGAAGCAATGAGGACAATCCTCAGTTTACGGACCTAGTCCGCATAATTGCTACTATCAACTTTCAACTAAATTTTCTCTAGGAACATATCTAAACAGTAGAACTAAAGCGCGAGCTTCGACATAATTTGCGAAGACCTTTTGACTATGTTCAGGATAATTAAGTTCATCTTATGAACTCCCACTCAGATAGACATCCCTCTAGTCATCTAAGTGATTACATGATCCGAGTCAACTAGGCCGTGTCCGATCATCACGTGAGACGGACTAGTCATCATCGGTGAACATCTTCATGTTGATCGTATCTACCATACGACTCATGCTCGACCTTTCGGTCTCTTGTGTTCCGAGGCCATGTCTGTACATGCTAGGCTCGTCAAGTCAACCTATGTGTTTCGTGTGTGTAAATCTGTCATACACCCGTTGTATGTGAACGTTAGAATCTATCACACCCGATCATCACGTGGTGCTTCGAAACAACGAACTGTCACAACGGTGCACAGTTAGGGGGAACACCTTCTTGAAATTATTATGAGGGATCATCTTATTTACTACCGTCGTTCTAAGTAAACAAGATGCAAAAACATGATAAACATCACATGCAATCAAATAATAGTGACATGATATGGCCAATATCATATAGCTCCTTTGATCTCCATCTTGGGGCTCCATGATCATCTTGTCACCGGCATGACACCATGATCTCCATCATCGTGTCTCCATGAAGTTGCTTGCCAACTATTACTTCTACTACTATGGCTACCGGTTAGCAATAAAGTAAAGTAATTACATGGCGTTGTTCAATGACACGCAGGTCATACAATTAATAAAGACAACTCCTATGGCTCCTGCCGGTTGTCATACTCATCGACATGCAAGTCGTGATTCCTATTACAAGAACATGATCAATCTCATACATCACATATCATTCATCACATTCTTTTTGGCCATATCACATCACATAGCATACCCTGCAAAAACAAGTTAGACGTCCTCTAATTGTTGTTTGCATGTTTTACGTGGCTGCTATGGGTTTCTAGCAAGAACGTTTCTTACCTACACAAAACCACAACGTGATATGCCAATTGCTATTTACCCTTCATAAGGACCCTTTTCATTGAATCCGTTCTGACTAAAGTGGGAGAGACAGACACCCGCTAGCCACCTTATGCAACTAGTGCATGTCAGTCGGTGGAACCAGTCTCACGTAAGAGTACGTGTAAGGTCGGTCCGGGCCGCTTCATCCCACAATACCGTCGAAACAAGATTGGACTAGTAACGGTAAGCATATTGAACAAAATCAACGCCCACAACTACTTTGTGTTCTACTCGTGCATAGAATCTACGCAATAGACCTAGCTCATGATGCCACTGTTGGGGAACGTAGCAGAAATTCAAAATTTTCTTACGTGTCACCAAGATCTATCTATGGAGAAACCAGCAACGAGGGGAAGGAGAGTGCATCTACATACCCTTGTAGATCGCTAAGCGGAAGCGTTCAAGAGAACGGGGTTGAAGGAGTCGTACTCGTCGTGATCCAAATCACCGGAGATCCTAGTGCCGAACGGACGGCACCTCCGCGTTCAACACACGTACAGCCCGACGACGTCTCCCATGCCTTGATCCAGCAAGGAGAGAGGGAGAGGTTGAGGAAGACTCCATCCAGCAGCAGCACAACGGCGTGGTGATGGTGGAGGAGCGTGGTACTCCAGCAGGGCTTCGCCAAGCACCGCAAGAGACGAGGAGGAAGAGGGGTAGGGCTGCGCCAAGAAGGAGAGGAACTCGTGTGTCTTGCAGCCTCCAATACCTCAAGTATATATAGGGGAAGGGGAGGGGCTGCGCCCCCACCTAGAGTTCCCTCCCTAGGGGTGGCGGCAGCCCCCCAGATCCCATCTGGGTGGCGGCCACAAGGGGGAGAGGGGGAGGCGCACCTGGGGTGGGCCTTAGGGCCCATCTGCCCTAGGGTTTGCCCCCCTTCCCTCTTGCAGGCGCCTTGGGCCTTGGTGGGGGGGGGGGGCGCACCAGCCCACCTGGGGCTGGTCCCCTCCCACACTTGGCCCATGCAGCCCTCCGGGGCTGGTGGCCCCACTTGGTGGACCCTCGGACCCCTCCGGTGGTCCCGGTACACTACCGGTAAAACCTGAAACTTTTCCGGTGACCAAAACAGGACTTCCCATATATAAATCTTTACCTCCGGACCATTCCGGAACTCCTCGTGACATCCGGGATCTCATCCGGGACTCCGAACAACATTCGGTAACCACATATATCTATTCCCTATAACCCTAGCGTCATCAAACCTTAAGTGTGTAGACCCTACGGGTTCAGGAACCATGCAGACATGACCGAGACGTTCTCCGGTCAATAACCAACAGCGGGATCTGGATACCCATGTTGGTTCCTACATGTTCCACGATGATCTCATCGGATGAACCACGATGTTGAGGATTCGATCAATCCCGTATACAATTCCCTTTGTCTATCGGTATTGTACTTGCCCGAGATTCGAACGTCGGTATCCCGATACCTTGTTCAATCTCGTTACCGGCAAGTCTCTTTTACTCGTTCCGTAACACATCATCCCATGATCAGCTCCTTGATCACATTGTGCACATTATGATGATGTCCTACCAAGTGGGCCCAGAGATACCTCTCCGTTTACACAGAGTGACAAATCCCAGTCTCGATTCGTGCCAACCCAACAGACACTTTCGGAGATACCTGTAGTGTACCTTTATAGCCACCCAGTTACGTTGTGACGTTTGGCACACCCAAAGTATTCCTACGGTATCCGGGAGTTGCACAATCTCATGGTCTAAGGAAATGATACTTGACATTAGAAAAGCTTTAGCATACGAACTACACGATCTTTGTGCTAGGCTTAGTATTGGGTCTTGTCCATCACATCATTCTCCCAATGATGTGATCCCGTTATCAACGACATCCAATGTCCATGGTCAGGAAACCGTAACCATCTATTGATCAACGAGCTAGTCAACTAGAGGCTTACTAGGGACATGGTGTTGTCTATGTATCCACACATGTATCTGAGTTTCCTATCAATACAATGCTAGCATGGATAATAAACGATTATCATGAACAAGGAAATATAATAATAACTAATTTATTATTGCCTCTAGGGCATATTTCCAACAGAGAGATCACCACAGAAGAGGTGGAAATGACAAATGAAATCAGGCCAAATGCGATCCTTATGGCCATAGATGAAGTGACCAACTCTATTGGAGGCCACAGAAAACCGAAAACGATCACTTAACCTCAAAACCCTAAACCCTGAACTGATTCCTCCAATACAAGATTGCAAGGCAAGGGCCACAGATTCTTCTGTCAGAGGGAACGAAGCCGAGGAGAATGAAACCACGAGGAAGAATTCCTTGGCAGATCTGGGGTTGGTCGGTGAAAATGCACCGTAGATTGGAACTTGTCATGTACCTGAGATTCGATCGCCAAACCAGGGGAGAAGTCCCAATGGATAAGACTCTCCATGAGGAATGGGTGACTGTCACCGCCGGAGTGGCCAGTGGCAGGAGGAGGTGGCCGCCGGGGCCGGAGTGGCCACCGGCGGTGGGGAGTCGCCTAGGAGGGGGAGTGAGATCACGTTCCCGAAGGTTTCATTCCGTTAGGACTCCATTTGCTCCAAGTAAAGTTACTGATAGAAGTAGACGAAAGAGGGGATGCCTTCAGGAACAAACATAACTACTCGCAAATCATATTCATGTTCATGTTCATAATAGGAGGGGTATTAATATGCATAAAGGATCTGAACATATGATCTTCCACCAAATAAACCAACTAGCATCAACTACACGAAGTAATCAAAACTACTAGCAACCCACAGGTACCAATCTGAGGTTTTGGGACAAAGATTGGATACAAGACATGAACTAGGGTTTGAGAGGAGATGGTGCTGGTGAATATGTTGATGGATATTGACCCCCTTCTGATGAGAGGATCAATGGTGATGATTTCCCCCTCCCGGAGGGATGTTTCCCCGATAGAACAGCTCCGCTGGAGCCCTAGATTGGTTCCGCCAAGGTTCCGCCTCTTGGCGGCGGTGCTTCATCCTGAAAGCTTGCTTATGATTTTTTCCAAGGCGAAATACTTCATATAGCCAAAGATGGGCACCGGAGGCCTGTCAGGGGGCCCACGAGATAGGGGGGCGCGCCCCCCACCCTCGTGAATGGTGGGTGGCCCCCCCTCTGGTGCTTTCTTCGTCCAATATTTTTTATATATTCCAAAACTGACTTCTGTGGAGTTTCAGGACTTTTGGAGTTGTGCAGAATAGGTCTCTAATATTTGCTCCTTTTCCAGCCTAGAATTCCAGCTGCCGGCATTCTCCCTCTTCGTGCAAACCTTGTAAAATAAGAGAGAATAGGCATAAGTATTGTGACATAATGTGTAATAACATCCCATAATGCAATAAATGTCGATATAAAAGCATGATGCAAAATGGATGTATCAATATCTCATATTCCAGCTTCGTTACATAACGGTTCACCATACGTGCATGCTACGAGACTCACAAACCTTAACACAAGTATTTCTCACATTCACAACTACTCGCTAGCATGACTCTAATATCACCATCTTCATATCTCAAAACAATCATAAGGAATCAGACTTCTCATCGTATTCAATGCACTTTCTATGAAAGTTTTTATTATATCCCTCTTGGATGCCCATCATATTAGGACTAAATTCATAACCAAGCAAACTACCATGCTGTTTAGAGACTCTCAAAATGATATAAGTGAAGCATGAGAGTTCATATATTTCTTCAAAATAAAACTACCACCATGCTCTAAAAAGATATAAGTGAAGATCAATGAGTAGCTGAATAATTATGTAACTATGTGAAGACTCCTTCTCATAAATAAAATTTCAGATCTTAAGTAGTTTATTTAAATAGCAAGGAAAACAAAATAAAATAACATTGCAAGGACGGCACATATCATGTGAAGAAGCAAAAACTTAGGCTCAACCAAAATTGACTGATAGTTGTTGAAGAAGAAAGGTGGGATGCCAACCGGGGCATCCCCAAGCTTGATCTTTTGTGTCTCCTTAATTCCTTTCATATCGCGGTTTCTCTAAATCTTAAAAACTTCATCCACACAAAACTCAACAAGAACTCGTGAAATAAGTTAGTATAAATCCATGCTAAACCTTATCATTCCCTATTGTATCATCAAATAGAATCATTAAACAAGCAAACATATGCAAACAATGCAATCATAACAGCAATCTGTCTAAACAGGATAGTCTGTAAAGAATGCAAGAAGAATCATACTTATTTAACTCCAAAAATTATGAAAAATTACCACACTGTAGATATTTTTTTTACTTATTGTGTAAAAATTTCAAGATTTTATCATGTTCTGACTATTCACAAATATTCAAAACATAACACAAACTTTCTGTTTCTAAAACAGCAACATATAGACTTGCAAAATAAGCATGGTAAAGGCTATACTTGAACTTTTTATTGAAATAAAAGATGCAAAACACTACTCTAAGTAACAACAAGAAAGTCCTAATAAAATAAAATGACTCCAAGCAAAACACATATCATGTAGTGAATAAAGATATAACCCCAAGTAAGGTTACCGATGAACGAAGACGAAAGAGGGGATGCCATCCGGGGCATCCCCAAGCTCAGGCTCTTGGTTGTCCTTGAATATTACCTTGGGGTGCCTTGGGCATACCCAATATTAGGCTCTTACCACTCCTTATTCCGTAGTCCATCGAATCTTTACCCAAAACTTGAAAACTTCACAACACAAAACTTAATAGAAAACTTGTAAGCTCCGTTAGTATAAGAAAGCAAATCACCACTTAGGTACTGTCAAGACAACATTCATAATTTTTCTCACATGATGCCTACTGTACCATATCATTTCCAAAATTTATATTAAGCAATATAAGCCATAGAAACTAGAAAACAAGCAAACTATGCATCGAAAACAGAATCTGTCAAAAACAGAACAGTCTGTAGTAATCTGTAACTCTCCAATACTTCTATAACTCCAAAAATCCTGATAAATTATGAAGTCCTAGGAAATTTGTTTATTAATCCTCTGAAAAAAGAATCAGTATTTTATCGTGCTTCTGTTAAAAGTGAAAACTAATCTTCTGGGCATAAAAGTTTCTGTTTTTCAGCAAGATCAAATCAACTATCACTGTAAGCCATCCCAAAGGTCTTACTTGGCACTTTATTGAAACAAAAGCTATAAAACATGATTACTACAGTAGCATAATCATGTGAACACACAAAAATAGTAGGTATAAATGTTGGGTTATCTCCCAACAAGCGCTTTTTCTTTAGTGCCTTTCTAGCTAGGCATGATAATTTCAATGATGCTCGCATAAAAGATAAGAATTGAAACATAACGGGAGCATCATGAAGCATATGACAAGCACATTTAAGTCTAAACCACTTCCTATGCATAGGGATTTTGTGAGCAAACAACTTGTGGGAACAATAATCAACTTGCATAGGAAGGTAAAACAAGGATAGCTTCAAGATTTTCAACACATAGAGAGGAAACTTGATATTATTGCAATATGTAAAAGCATATGTTGCTCTCTCATAATAATTTTCATTGGCATCATGAATGAATTCAAAAATATAATCATCACAAAAGGCACTCTTTTCATGATGCATAAGCATAGAATTTTTATTATTCTCCACATAAGCAAATTTCTTCTCATGAATAGTAGTGGGAGCAAACTCAACAAAATAACTATCACGGGATTGAAAATTGAAATCAAGATGACAAGTTTCATTGTTATCATTATTCTCTATAATATACTTGTCATCACAATAATCATCATAAATAGGAGGCATTCTTTCATCATAGTAAATTTGCTCATCAAAACTTCGGGGGACTAAAAATATCATCTTCATCAAACATAGCATCCCCAAGCTTGTGGCTTTGCATATCATTAGCATCATGGATATAAAAAGAATTCGTACTAACAACATTAAAATCATGCTCATCATTCAAAAATTTAGTGCCAAACATTTTAATGCATTCTTCTTCTAACACTTTGGCACAATTATCGAAATCCTCATTTTCACGAAAGACATTAAATAGATGAAGCATATGAGTCAACCTCAATCCCATTTTTTATAGTTTTATTTTATAGACTAAACTAGTGATGAAACAAGAAACAAAAAGATTCGATTGCAAGATCTAAAGATATACCTTCAAGCACTCGCCTCCCCGGCAACGGCGCCAGAAAAGAGCTTGATGTCTACTACACAACCTTCTTCTTGTAGACGTTGTTGGGCCTCCAAGTGCAGAGGTTTGTAGGACAGTAGCAAATTTCCCTCAAGTGGATGATCTAAGGTTTATCAATCCATGGGAGGCATAGGATGAAGATTGTCTCTCTCAAACAACCCTGCAACCAAATAGCAAAGAGTCTCTTGTGTCCCCAACACACTCAATACAATGGTAAATTGTATAGGTGCACTAGTTCGGCGAAGAGATGGTGATACAAGTGCAATATGGATGGTAGATATAGGTTTTTGTAATATGAAAATATAAAAACAGCAAGGTAACTAATGATAAAAGTGAGCACAAATGGTATTGCAATGCTTCTAAACAAGCCCTAGGGTTCATACTTTCACTAGTGCAAGTTCTCTCAACAAGGATAACATAATTAGATCATATAACTATCCCTCAACATGCAACAAAGAGTCACTCCAAAGTCACTAATAGCGGAGAACAAACGAAGAGATTATTGTAGGGTACGAAACCACCTCAAAGTTATCCTTTCTGATCGATCTATTCAAGAGTCCGTAGTAAAATAACACGAAGCTATTCTTTCCATTCAATCTATCCTAGAGTTCGTACTAGAATAGCACCTTAAGACACAAATCAACCAAAACCCTAATGTCACCTAGATACTCCAATATCACCTCAAGTATCCATGGGTATGATTATACGATATGCATCACACAATCTCAGATTCATCTATTCAACCAACACAAAGAACTTCAAAGAGTGCCCCAAAGTTTCTACATGAGATTCAAGAAGAAAACGTGTGCCAACCCCTATGCATAAGTTCACGAGGTCAAGGAACTTGCAAGTTGATCACCAAAACATACATCAAGTGTATCACATGAATATCCCATTGTCACCACAGATAAGCACATGCAAGACATACATCAAGTGTTCTCAAATCCTTAAAGACTCAATCCGATAAGGTAACTTCAAAGGGAAAACTCAATCCATCACAAGAGAGTAGAGGGGAGAAACATCATAAGATCCAACTATAATAGCAAAGCTCGCGATACATCAAGATCATGCCGAATCAAGAACACGAGAGAGAGAGAGAGAGAGAGAGAGAGAGAGAGAGAGAGAGAGATTAAACACATAGCTACTAGTAGATACCCTCGGCCCCGAGGGTGAACTACTCCCTCCTCGTCATGGAGAGTGCCGGGATGATGAAGATGGCCACCAGAGAGGGATTCCCCCCTCCGGTAGGGTGCTGGAACGGGTCTAGATTGGTTTTTGGTGGCTACGGAGGCTTGCGGCGGCGGAACTCCCGATCTAGGTTTCTTTTCGGGGGTTTCTGTATTTATAGGAATTTTTGGCGTCGGTCTCACGTCAGGGGGGGTCTTCAAGTCATCCACGAGATAGGGGGAGCCTAGGGGGTAGGGCGCTCCCTCCACCCTCGTGGATGGCTCGGGACTCTTCTGGCCCAACTCTTTTACTTCGGGGGCTTCTTTTGGTCCATAAAAAATCATCAAAAATTGGCACGTCAATTGGACTCCATTTGGTATTCCTTTTCTATAAAACTCAAAAACAAGGAAAAAACAGAAACTGGCACTGGGCTCTTGGTTAATAGGTTAGTCCCAAAAATCATATAAATGCATATAAAACATCCTAGATGGATAATATAATAGCGGGGAACAATAAAAAATTATAGAAGTTGAAGACGTATCAGTTTACTAGAGTCAATAATCTAGTTCATATTGCTATGTGATTAACACCCAAAGAGTACTAAGGTGTGATCATGTTTTGCTTGTGAGAGAAGTTTAGTCAACGGGTTTGTCATATTCAGAGCCGTATGTATTTTGCAAATTTTCCATGTCTACAATGCTTTGCATGGAGCTACTCTAGCTAATTGCTCCTACTTTCAATATGTATCCAGATTGAGATTTAGAGTCATCCGGATTAGTGTCAAAGCTTGCATCGATGTAACCCTTTACGATGAACTCTTTGTCACCTCCATAATCGAGAAACATACCCTTATTCCACTAAGGATAATTTTGACCGCTGTCCAGTGATCCACTCCTGGATCACTATTGTACCCTCTTGCCAAACTCATGGTGAGGTACATAATAGGTGTGGTACACAACATAGCATACTTTATAGAACCTATGACTGAGGCATAGGGAATGACTTTCATTCTCTTTCTATTTTCTGCCGTAGTCAGGTTTTAAGTCTTACTCAACTTCACACCTTGCAACACAGGCAAGAACTCCTTCTTTGACTGTTCCATTTTGAACTACTTCAAAATCTTGTCAAGGTATGTACTCATTGAAAAATCTTATCAAGTGTCTTGATCTATCTCTATAGATCTTGATGCTCAATGTGTAAGCAGCTTCACCGAGGTCTTTCATTGAAAATTCTTATTCAAGTATCATTTTATGCTATCCAGAAATCCAGTATCATTTTCGATCAGCAATATGTCATCCACATATAATATCAGAAATGCTACAGAGCTCCCACTCACATTCTTGTAAATACAGGCTTCTCCAAAAGTCTGTATAAAACTATATGCTTTGATCAACTCATCACAGCGTATATTCCAACTTTCGAGATGCTTGCACTAGTCCATAGATGGATCGCTGGAGCTTGCACATTTTGTTAGCACCTTTAGGATTGACAAAACCTTCTGGTTACATCAAGTTCTACTTTCCTCCCATTCACTTCTTTCGAGAGAAACTCCTTCTCTAGAAAGGATCCACTCTTAGCAACAAAGATTGCCTTCGGATCTGTGATAGAAGGTGTACACAACGATTTCTTTTGGGTATCCTATGAAGACGCACTTCTCCGATTTGGGTTTGAACTTATCAGGCTGAAACTCTTTCACATAAGCATCGCAACCCCAAACTTCAAGAAATGACAGCTTAGGTTTCTTGCTAAACCACAATTCATACGGCGTCATCTCAACGAATTTTAGATGATGCCCTATTTAATGTGAATGCAACTGTCTCTAATGCATAACCCCAAAACGATAGTGGTAAATTGATAAGAGACATCATAGATCGCACCATATCTAATAAAGTACGGTTATGACGTTCGGACACACCATTATCCTATGGTGTTCCAGGTGGCGTGAGTTGCGAAACTATTCGACATTGTTTCAACTGAAGGCCAAACTCGTAATTCAAATATTTTGTCTCCGCGATCAGATCATAGAACTTTATTTTCTTGTTATGATGATTCTCCACTTCACTCTGAAATTCTTTGAACTTTTCAAACATTTCAGACTTGTGTTTCATTAAGTAGATATACTCATATCTGCTCAAATCATATGTGAAGGTCAGAAAATAACGATACCCGCCGCGAGCCTTAACACTCATCGGACCGCATACATCGGTATGTATTATTTCCAATAAGTCAGTGGCTCGCTCCATTGTTCTGGCGAATAGAGTCTTAGTTATCTTGCCCATGAGGCATGGTTCGCAAGCATCAAGTGATTCCAAAATCCCATCAGCATGGAGTTTCTTCATGCGCTTTACACCAATATGACCTAAATGGCAGTTCCACAAAAAAGTTGCACTGTCATTATTAACTTTGCATCTTTTGGCATCAATATTATGTGTATCACTGTGATCAAGATTTAGTAAACCATTTACATTGGATGTAAGACCATAGAAGGTTTTATTCATGTAAATAGAACAACAATTATTCTCTGACTTAAATGAATAACCGCATCGCAATAAACATGATCCAAACATATTTATGCTCAACGCAAACACCAAATAACATTTATTTCGTTCCAATACTAATCTCGAAGATAGAGGGAGTATGCGATGGTGATCTTATCAACCTTGGAATCACTTCCAACACACATCGTCACCTCGCCCTCAACTAGTCTTTGTTCATTTTGTAACTCCTGTTTCAAGTTACTAATCATAGAAACTAAACCAGCATCAAATACCCAGGGGCTATTATGAACACTAGTGAAGTACACATCAATAACATGTATATCATATATACTTTTTCACTTTGCCATCCTTCTTATCTGCCAAGTATTTGGGGTAGTTCCGCTTTCAGTGACCATTTCCTTTGTAGTAGAAGCACTCGGTATCAGGCTTGGGTCTAGCTTTGGGCTTATTCATGGGAGTGGCAACTTGCTTGCCATTCTTCCTGAAGTTCCCTTTCTTTCCCTTGCCCTTTTACTTGAAACTAGTGGTCTTGTCAACCATCAACACTTGATACTTTTCTTGATTTCTACTTTCGCTGATTTCAGCATCGCGAAGAGCTCGGGAATCGTTTTACGTCATCCCTTGCATATTATAGTTCATCACTAAGTTCTAGTAACTTGGTGATAGTGACTAGAGAACTCTGTCAATCACTATCTTATCTGGAAGATTAACTCCCACTTGATTCAAGCAATTGTAGTACCCACACGATCTGAGCACATGCTCATTGGTTGAGCTATTCTCCTCCATCTTGTAGGCATAGTACTGTCAAAGGTCTCATACCTCTCGACACGGGCATGAGTCTGAAATACTAATTTCAACTCTTGGAACATCTTATATGCTCCATGGCGTCCAAAACGTTTTTGAAGTCCCTGTTCTAAGCCGTAAAGCTTGGCGCACTAAACTATCAAGTAATCATCATACCGAGCTTGCCGAACATTCATAACGTCTGCCTCTGCTCCTACAATAGGTCCGCCACCTAGCGGTGCATCAAGGACATAATTCTTCTATGCAGCAATGAGGATAATCCTCACACCACAGAGCTAGTCCACATCATTGCTACTAACATCTTCAACATAGTTTTCTCTAGGAACATATCATAAATAAAAACGGGGAAGCTATACGCGAGCAATTGATCTACAACATAGATATGCAAATACTATCAGGACTAAGTTCATGATAAATTTAAGTTCAATTAATCATATTACTTAAGAACTCCCACTTAGATAGACATCCCTCTAGTCATGTAAATGATCACGTGATCCATATCAACTAAACCATGTCCGATCATCACGTGAGATGGAGAAGTTTTCAATGGTGAACATCACTATGTTGATCATATCTACTATATGATTCACGCTCGACCTTTCGGTCTCAGTGTTCCGAGGCCATATCTGCATATGCTAGGCTCCTCAAGTTTAACCTGAGTATTCTGCTTGTGCAAAACTGTCTTGCACCCATTGTATGTGAACGTAGAGTTTATCACACTCGATCATCATGTGGTGTCTCAGCACGACGAACTGTAATAACGGTGCATACTCAGGGAGAACACTTGTACCATGAAATTTAGTGAGAGATCATCTTATAATGCTACCGCCAAACTAAGCAACATAAGATGCGTAAAGGATAAACATCACATGCAATCAAATAGGTGATATGATATGGCCATCATCATCTTGTGCCTTTTGATCTCCATCTCCAAAGCATCGTCATGATCACCATCGTCACCAGCTTGACACCTTGATCTTCATTGAAGCATCATTGTCGTCTCGCTAACTATTGCTTCTACGACTATTGCTACTACTTAGTGACAAAGTAAAGCAATTACACGGCGATTGCATTTCATACAATAAAGCGACAACCATATGGCTCCTGCCAGTTGCCGATAACTGTGTTACAAAACTTGATCATCTCATACAACAATTCATATAATCACATCTTGACAATATCACATCACAACATGCCCTGCAAAAACAAGTTAGACGTCCTCTACTTTGTTGTTGCAAGTTTTACATGGTTGCTATGGGCTTAGCAAGAACCGTTCTTACCTACGCATCAAAACCCACAACACGGTATAGTGATTGCTTTTTGATCTTCAGAAAGAACCATGTTCATTGAATCCGATTCAACTAAAGTTGGAGAAACAGACACCCACTAGCCACCTGTGTGCGAAGCACGTCGGTAGAACCAGTCTTGTGTAAGCGTACGCGTAATGTCGGTCTGAGTAGCTTCATCCAACAATACCGCTGAATCAAGAATCAACTAGTGACAGCAAGCAATATGTATATACCAACGCCCACAACTCCTTTGTGTTCTACTCGTGCATATAACATCTACGCATAGACCTGGCTCGGATGCCATGATACGTCTCCAACGTATCTATAATTTTTGATTGCTCCATGCTATTATATTATCTATTTTGGATGTTAATGGGCTTTATTTTACACTTTTATATCATTTTTGGGACTAACCTTCTAACCGGAGGCCCAACCCAAATTGTTGTTTCTTTGCCTATTTTAGGATTTCGAAGAAAAGGAATATCAAACGGAGTCCAAACGGAATGAAACCTTTGGGAACGTGATTTTCTCAACAAACGTGATCTAGGAGACTCGGAGTGGGCGTCAAGAAACAACGGAGGAAGGCACGAGGCAGGGGGCGCACCTACCCCCTGGGCGTGCCCTCCACCCTCGTGGGCCCTCCGTTGCTCCACCGACGTACTTCTTCCTCCTATATATATATCCACGTACCCCCCCCCCAAACATCCAAGAGCACCACGAAAACCTAATTCCACCGCCGTAACCTTCTGTACCCGAGAGATCCCATCTTGGGGGCTTTTTCGGAGCTCCGCCGGAGGGGGCATCACTCACGAAGGGCCTCTACATCAACTCCATGGCCTCTCTGGTGATGTGTGAGTAGTTTACTTCAGACCTACGGGTCCATAGTTATTAGCTAGATGGCTTCTTCTCTCTCTTTGGATATCAATACAAAGTTCTCCTCGATCTTCTTGGAGATCTATTCGATGTAATCTTCTTTTGCGGTGTGTTTGTCGAGATCCGATGAATTGTGGGTTCATGATCCAGATTATCTATTAACAATATTTGATTCTCCTCTGAATTCTTTTATTTATGATTGGTTTACCTTTGCAAGTCTCTTCGAATTATCTGTTTGCTTTGGCCTACTAGATTGATCTTTCTTGCAATGGGAGAAGTGCTTAGCTTTGGGTTCAATCTTGCGATGCTCGATCCCAGTGACAAAAAGGGAAATGACATGTATTGTATTGTTGCCATCTGAGGGAGTCCTGGATTAGGGGGTCCTCGGACTGCCGGACTATATACTTTGGACGGACTGTTGGACTATGAAGATACAAGATTGAAGACTTCGTCCCGTGTCCGGGTGGGACTCTCCTTTGTGTGGAAGGCAAGCTTGGCAATTCGGATATGTAGATCTCCTCCCTTGTAACCGACTCTGTGTAACCCTAGCCCCCTCCAGCGTCTATATAAACCGGAGGGTTTAGTCCGTACGACAAGAACAATCATAATCATAGGTTAGCTTCTAGGGTTTAGCCTCTACGATCTCATGGTAGATCAACTCTTGTAATACTCATATCATCAAGATCAATCAAGCAGGAAGTAGGGTATTACCTCCATCGAGAGGGCCCGAACCTGGGTAAACATTGTGTCCCCCGCCTCCTATTACCACCCGCCTTAGACGCACAGTTTGGGACCCCCTACCCGAGATCCGCCAGTTTTGACACCGACATTGGTGCTTTCATTGAGAGTTCCACTGTGCCGTCACCATAAGGCTTGATGGCTCCTTCGATCATCGACAACGATGCAATCCAGGGTGAGGTTTTCCCCCCGGACAGATCTTCGTATTCGGCGGCTTCGCACTGCGGGCCAACTCGCTTGGCCATCTGGAGCAGATCGAGAGCTACGCCCCTGGCTGTCAGGTCAGGTTTGGAAACTTAAGCTATACTGCCGACATCCGCGGAGACTTGGTCTTCGACGGATTCGAGCCCGTGTCAGGTGCGCCACACAGTCACGACAAGCATGACTTAGCTCTGCCACCGGATAGTGTTCGGGAGATCATCCCTATGGCAACTCCGGCCCTCGATCCGAAGCAGATCGCGCCGTCCGAGGATGGGTGGATGGACCCCGCCACGGAGACCGCACACTCAGCGGCGATAGAGCCGAATACTAACTTCACCTCCTACGAGGCGTGTGTTGCCGGACCCTTGGATTCGTCCCCGGCCACGGGCTCCGAACCGCCTGTGTCCGTGCCTATCGAATCTGATTGGGCGCCCATTATGGAGTTTTCCTCTGTGGATATCTTTCAACACTCGCCCCTGGGCGACGTGCTGAATTCGTTAAGGTCTCTCTCCTTGTCGGAAGGCCTTTGGCCGAACTATGTCCGGCTTGAGTGGGAAGTGGACGACGAAGAAATTCGTTCCCCACCCACCACCCACTTAATAGCCACTGTCGACGACTTAACTAACATGCTTGATTTCGGCTCCGAAGACATCAACGGTATGGACGCCGATGTAGAAGAAGAACAGGAACCACCGCTCACAGGGCGCTGGACTGCCACCTCATCATATGATATATACATGGTGGACACCCTCAAAGAAAGCGATGGCAATAAGGCAACAGAGGATAATCCCCTCGGGAAGCAATCAAAGCACCGGCGTCAACGGCGCCGCTCTAAGCCCCGCCATAGCAAAAACGGCGATACCAACACAATTGAAAATAACGCTGCGGATAGCACCGAAGACGAAGACAATCCCCTCCAACTAGGCCTCGAGCGGGAGGATGGGCAAGCTAGCCCTAAGGAACAGGCAGCAGACGGAGAATCAGAGGATGACAATTACATGCCTCTCTCTGAAGGCGAGGTGAGCCTCGACGACAAAGAATTTATCGTGCCTGAGGATCCCGCCGAACAGGAGCGCTTCAAGCGCCGGCTTATAGCCATGACAAAAAGCCTGAAGAAAAAGCAACAATAGCTTCAAGCTGACCAAGATCTGCTAGCGGATAGATGGACTGAGGTCCTAGCGGCCGAGGAATACGAACTCGAGCGCCCAACCTAAAGTTACCCAAAGCGCAGGTTGCTACCCCAACTCGAGGAAGAAGCATTAAAGCCTACACTTCCAGCGTATGATGCGGCTGACCGGCCACCTCATGGCCGAGACAAAGCGGCATGTCAGGCAGAAGTCCAGCCCGCACCCCGTCGCCAGTTCAACAAAAATACCATGGCCCGGCACAGAGGCGCCGCACACCCCCTATGCTTCACTGATGAAGTAATGGATCATGAATTCCCAGAAGGTTTTAAACCCGTGAACATTGAATCATATGATGGTACAGCAGACCCTGCAGTATGGATCGAAGATTTCCTCCTCCACATCCACATGGCCTGCGGTGACGATCTACATGCCATCAAGTACCTCCCATTAAAGCTCAAAGGACCTGCTCGACATTGGCTCAATAGCCTGCCGACAAACTCCATTGGCAGTTGGGAGAATTTGGAGGACGCATTCCTTGACAACTTCTAGGGCACTTATGTGCAACCACCGGATGCCGATGACTTGAGTCACATAACCCAACAGCCAGGGGAATCAGCTAGGAAATACTGGACTCGGTTCCTAACTAAAAAGAACCAAATTGTCGACGGTCCGGATGTCGAGGCCTTAGCAGCATTTAAGCATAACATCCGCGATGAGTGGCTCGCCCGACACCTCGGCCAAGAAAAGCCGAAATCCATGGCAGCCCTCACGACACTCATGACCCGCTTTTGTGCGGGCGAGGATAGCTGGCTGGCTCACAGCAACAACACATCAAGAAACCCTGGCAATTCAGATGCCAAAGATAGAAACGGCAGGCCACGTCGCAACAGACACAAGCGCCGCAACAACGGCGACAACGCCGAAGACACGACAGTTAATGCCGAATTCAGTGGCTCTAAATACGGTCAGCGGAAAAAGCCGTTCAAAAGAAGCAATCTGGGCCCGTCCAGCTTGGACCGCATACTCGATCGTTCGTGTCAAATTCATGATACCCCAATAAACCAGCCAACCACACCAACAGAGAATGCTGGGTGTTCAAACAGGCTGGCAAGTTGAATGCCGAAAACAAGGAAAAGGGGCTACATAGCAACGACGAGGAGGAGCCCCGGCCGCCGAACACAGGAGGACAAAACAAAGCTCCTCCCGAAGTGAAAATGGTAAACATGATATACGCAACCCATATTCCCAAGCGGGAACGGAAGCATGCACTGAGGGACGTCTATGCGATGGAGCCAGTCGCCCCAAAGTTCAACCCATGGTCTTCTTGCCCGATCACCTTCGATCGCAGGGACCACCCCACCAGTATCCGTCACGGCGGTTCTGCCGCATTGGTCCTTGACCCCATCATTGACGGATTTCACCTCACTCGAGTCCTTATGGGCGGTGGCAGCAGCATGAACCTGCTCTATCAGGATATAGTGTGCAAAATGGGTATAGACCCCTCGAGGATCAAACCCACCAAAACCACCTTTAAAGGTGTCATCCCGGGTGTAGAGGCCTGTTGCACGGGCTCAATCACACTGGAAGTGGTCTTCGGATCTCCGGACAACTTCCGAAGCGAGGAGTTAATCTTCGATATCATCCCCTTCCGCAGTGGCTATCATGCACTGCTCGGACGAACCGCATTTGCCAGATTCAATGCGGTACCACATTATGCATACCTCAAGCTCAAAATGTCAGGACCTCGCGGGGTTATAACAGTTAATGGACACATAGAATGCTCGCTCCGCACGGAGGAGCACACTGCGGCCCTCGCAGCAGAAGCGCAAAGCAGCCTTATGAGGCAAACCGGCAATTCGGTGAAAAAGACCCCGGACACCTTCAAGCGAGTTCGGAGTACCCTGCAAGAGGATCGGCAGGCACATTTAGAGCTCGCCTAGCAATTCGGCCTCTGTCCCAGTCCCAGTCAAGCGGTGAAATTTGCACCGCGCGTACATAATTACGCATTCAAGATACCATGGGCATAGGCGGAGGCACGACCATGGCACATCCCACAATGCGGTTCAACCGCTTCAGGACCTGTATACCTTTAACATGTTCTTCCTTTCAGGCCCTATTCTCTGAAGGCCCTCTCCGATCCTCTGATTATCAGACCTGTCACGGGAAGGAAACACCAAGGAAGCAAGAAGCTTTGACGTACAAGGGAATCCTCAGGTGGTCTCTGATAACGATCGATATACCTGTTTTGCATACCCACACGCAGCTTGACCTTGGATAGGACATGTCAAATAGTCCTATCTTTTACTTATTGCACTACATGTATGCATACGCTTTGATGTATCATCTAAATAACAATGTACATCATTAGCTCATTATTGCATTCCTTTATCTTTTTTCTCTGTCTGCTTATTTACGACAAATCGCACCCGTACATTCTGATACGACCAGTGCGCCAGGGGCTTCAGTGTACCCCATAACACGGCATGAAAAGTCCGAACACTTTCGACAGTGCGGCACCCCGAACTTATAGCATTATATGCATCAGCTCCGAATCATGTCTTGGGTCAATAGTTGGGTTTGCCCGGCTCCCATGTTTTGGTACCTTACGTTCCGTTATATCGGCTAAGGTAGCACTGGGAGAACTACTGCGATTGTGTCCCGGTTCTTCCGGACGAGCACCTCAGTAGAGAAAGCCGAAAACTGACTGTCATGATGCGGCGAGAGCTGGTCGCTGTTCGAGAGGTCTCAAATCCTTAAAGATTTTTTCCGCTTCGGGCGAGGAGTCGGCCTTGTCCGATTTAGGCATACATAGTGCCCCAAGTTCGGCCTTCCAAATACTAGGGGCTTCACCGAAATTTAAAATTGTAGACTTCTATGGCTAAGTGAGAGTGATAAAGCTTTATAGTCCGATTGCCTGGTTCGTTGTGCTGAACACCTCCTTCGAAGGACCCAAAACTGGGATAAAGAGTGGTCGGGTTTATCCCAAACACCTCAGTACTAGTTACATGGGGGCAGAAGCCGATGACTGGCCAACTCTCAAATTTTATAAACAGGCGCACATAAGGTAATATTTTAAATTAACAAGCGTTACATAGCGCACATGAACTCGTTCCACATTACAGGATCACATGAGTACATTCATGCAAATATTACATCCTTAGCACATTCCTCTACCACAAGGCGAGCACCCTTCAGGACACTGTCATAATACTTTTCGGCATGGCGATGCTCCTTGCCCTCCGGCGGCCCCTCCTTCACCAGCTTTTCGGCGTCCATCTTCGCCCAGTGCACTTTCGCCCGGGCAAAAGCCCTGTGCACACCCTCAATGCAGACGGACCGCTTGACTTCAAACCATGGGCAGGCGTTCACAAGCCGCCTTACCAGGCCGAAATAGCTGTCAGGCAGGGGCTCACTAGGCCACATCCGGACTATGAGGCCCTTCATGGCTAGTTCGGCCGCCTTGTGAAGCTTGACTAGTTGCTTCAACTGGTCGCTCAAGGGCATCGGATGTTCGGTCCCAGTATACTGAGACCAGAACAACTTCTCTGTCGAGCTCCCTTCCTCGGCCCGGTAGAACTCCGCGGCATCCGACACACTGCTGGGTAGATCTGCGAACACTCCTGGAGAGCTCCGAATTTGGGTAAGTAAAAGGAAAGTTTCCTTCACATGCTTGCTTTGCATGATGAATGCCTTACCCACCGCTATCTTCTTGACCACCTCAATTTCCTAGAGGGCCTTTTGGGATTCGACCTTGGCATTTTGTGTGTTCTCGAGGACCTTCACAAGCTCGGACCCTTACGTCTTAGAGTCACGCTCCAAGGACTCGTACTTCTTGACAAACTCCTGGAGCTCTTGTTGAACCTCGCCGACCCAGGCCTCTTGCTTCTCACGCTCGGCGCGCTCCTTGGCCGCTTTGCCTTCGGCCTCGGACAGCGCCTTCTTCAGGGCCGCCACTTCGGTCGTGGCCCCTAGCAAAATTCATGACGATCCTGTGATCTAACAACCACTTTCCTTTTTTCTTTATCAATAAACAGACGAGGTATTACTTACCTTTGTTCTCTTTGAGATGCCTCTTGGTAAGGCCGTGCTCTTCCTCGGACCGCTCAAGGTCCCGCTTCAGTGCGGAGACCTCCGCCGTGCGAGCGGCATCGGCCAGCAGTGAAGCCTGCTTATTCACATAGACATATTTTGATTAGACTCCCGTGATTATTATTTGATCCTCTCTTCGTCCTTTCTTTGCGAACACCAAACAGAGCATCAGGGGCTACTGTCTATGTTGTAAAATTTTATCATAATTTGATTACTTACCTCAAAGCCTGTTAGGAGGCTGGCACAGGCTTCAGTCAGTCCGCTTTTGGCGGACCGAACCTTCTTGACCACCGCACTCATGATAGTGTGGTGCTCTTCGTCAATGGAAGCGCCGCGAAGCACTTCCAGCAAATTGTCCAATGCCTCTGGATGGACAGAGGCCATCGGCACAGACGGCTTGCCCCCTTGGCGAGGGGTCGCCTGACAGAATCCGGAACCACTGGAGGTTCCGGCGCAGTATTCGGCTGGGGGCTAGACTTGCTGCCCCCGGCATTAGAGCCCATGGGAGTCTTGCCCCTCGTACGCCCAGCGTCCGGAATGTCGCCTTGGGGCGTCTCCGGAACTGTCTCCCCTTGGTTCAGTACCCTTTGAGACAACACCTCGACGTCGTCCGTAGGGCGGGGGGAGGAGGCGTTCGGGAGTGAATCGTTGTTCATATCCGACGGGCCCAAAGACTCATCTGAAGAGGATACGTCGACATGGGCTTTCGATGGGCTGCATGATCATGTTCGGCATGATAAGAAGCAATAAAATAAAACATGCCAAGAACTATTATGGTATCTGGATACTTACGACTTCGCCAGGGGCTTGTCCCTGGGTAACCACTCCTCGTCGCTAAAAGCGGCCACCGTGGAGCAGTCCAGGAGGAGAGTCCTTCCCTTCTTGGACCCTTCGGCCTCCCATGATGGGGCAGCCTTCCTTTTCTTGTCTCCCCCGGCTGGGGGGAGAACTTTCCTCTTCCTCCTCCTCGTTTTCGTGGGAGGAGGGAACCTCGGTGTTATCGGACGATGAGTCCAATACGACCTTGTGCCGGAGACCTTTCCTGGTCCCCATGGCCTTCTTCTTGGCCTTCTTCTCTGGCGCCTCATAGGGCGCCCGAACCAGCATCTCCATTAAGAGAGCCCTTGCTGGATCTTCGGGCAGTGGGGCCGGACAATCGATCCGCTCCGCTGTCGCGACCCAGTCCTGTTAAATGGTGTGGAGGCTTAGATCCCCCACATGATTATACTGGGGAAAGAAACATCTTACAAGATATAAGGAGCTCACCAGATTGGCAGGGCACTTTGCGTAGAGTCCGCGATCCCCGGTAAGGGGAGGAGGTACCTCGGCGGACTTGAACAACACCTTCCAGATGTCCTGGTGCGTCGTGTCGAAGAGCTCTCGCAGCGTCTGGTGCTTAGCCGGGTCGAACTCCCACATATTGAATGCTCGTCTTTGACACGGGAGGATCCGGCGGAAGAGCATGACCTGGACCACATTGACAAGCTTGATTTTCTTGCTTATCATGTTTTTAACACAGTTCTGGAGTCCGGTCAGCTCCACCGATGAACCCCAGGATAGGCCCTTCTCTTTCCAGGAGGTGAGCCGCATGGGGATGCCGGATTGAAATTCGGGGGCCGCCACCCAGTTGGTGTCACGTGGCTCGGTGATGTAGAACCACCCCGATTGCCACCCCTTCATGGTCTCCACATAGGAGCCTTCGAGTCAGGTGACGTTGGGCATTTTGCCCACCATGGCGCCTCCGCACTCTGCTTGCTGGCTGACCACCACCTTCAGTTTAACGTTGAAGGTCTTCAGCCACAGACCAAAGTGGGGCTTGATGCGGAGAAAGGCCTCGCACACAATGATAAATGCCAAGATGTTGAGGATGAAATTGGGGGCTAGATCGTGGAAGTCCAGCCCGTAGTAGAACATGAGCCCGCGGACGAATGGGTGGAGGGGAAATCCCAGCCCGCGGACGAAATGGGTAAGAAATACAACCCTTTCGTGGGGTATGGGGGTAGGGACGATCTGCCCCGTGTCTGGGAGCCAGTGCGGGATATCTGCGGCCAGGTATCCGGCTTCCCGAAGCTTCGTAATGTTCTCCTCCGTAACAGAGGAGACCATCCACTTGCATCCCGCTCCGGACATGTTTGGAGTGGTTTTGCGGAGAAAATGCGAACTTGGCTCTGGAGCTCGAGTGCGCGAGAATGGATGGGCAGGGAAGAAGAAGGCGTGGGTGAAAAGGAGGAGTCCTTGTCCCTTTATAAGGGTGGAAGAAACTATGCGCCTCCCCACCTGCCTGGTAAACTCGCTTAGTCCCCAAGCGCCGTGATTAATGGCGCGGTTGGGTTACCCACACCTGTATTGATGAGAATCCCGTGATAAGGGGACACGATCTCTGCTTCGACAAGACGTGCCAAGAAAACTGCCTCGCAATATGTGCAGTAGCTGGTTGAGAAAAATGGTTCGAATAATGATCGGGCCATGGCGTGATGTCACGTTATGAAAAGTTGTCAGCAGATTAGATTTGTGGAAATATTATACTCTCTACGGTGGTATGTGGAATTTGTTTTGTAGAGCCGGACACTATCCTTGTGTTCGAAATCTTCTATGGTGTATTCAGAGGAGGAACCCGCCTTGCAATGCCGAAGACAATCTGCGCGCCGGACTCATTGTCATTGAAGCCTGGTTCAGGGGCTACTGAGAGAGTCATGGATTATGGGGTCCTCGGACTGCCGGACTATATACTTTGGCCGGACTATTGGACTATGAAGATACAAGACTGAAGACTTCGTCCCGTGTCCGGGTGGGACTCTCCTTTGCGTGGAAGGCAAGCTTGGCAATTCGGATATGTAGATCTCCTCCCTTGTAACCGACTCTGTGTAACCCTAGCCCCCTCCGTGTCTATATAAACCAGAGGGTTTAGTCCATAGGACAAGAACAATCATAATCATACGATCTCGTGGTAGATCAACTCTTGTAATACTCATATCATCAAGATCAATCAAGCAAGAAGTAGGGTATTACCTCCATCGAGAGGGCTTGAACCTGGGTAAACATTGTGTCCCCCGCCTCCTGTTACCATCCGCCTTAGACGCACAGTTCGGGACCCCCTACCCGAGATCAGCCGGTTTTGACACCGACACCGTCAAGGATAAAAAGATGGGGTTTATATCCTATTGCATGAGTTTATCCCTCAACATCATGTCATCTTCCTTAAAGCATTACTCTGTTCTTATGAACTTAATACTCTAGATGCATGCTGGATAACGGTCGATGTGTGGAGTAATAGTAGTAGATGCAGAATCGTTTCAGTCTACTTGTCTCGGACGTGATGCCAATATACATGATCATACCTAGATATTCTCATAAGTATTCGCTTTTCTATCAATTGCTCGACAGTAATTCATTTACCCACCGTAATACTTATGCTTTTGAGAGAAGCCACTAGTGAAACCTATGGCCCCCGGGTCTATCTTCCATCATATTAATCTTCCATTACTTAGTTATTTCCTTTGCCATTTATTTTACTTTGCATATTTATTTCTCCTTATCATAAAAATACCAAAAATATTATCTTATCATATCTATCAGATCTCACTCTCGTAAGTGACCGTGAAGGGCTTGACAACCCCTTTATCGCGTTGGTTGCGAGGTTCTTATTTGTTTGTGTAGGTGCGTGGGACTTGAGCGTTATCTCCTACTGGATTGATACCTTGGTTCTCAAAAACTGAGGGAAATACTTACACTACTTTGCTGCATCACCCTTTCCTCTTCAAGGGAAAACCAACGCAGTGCTCAAGAGGTAGCAAGAAGGATTTCTGGCGCCGTTGCCAAGGAGATTCGCGCCAACTCAAGTCAAGATTTGACTCCCAACAACGAGTCATTTCAGGCGCCTTTACCAAGTCAAAACATACCAAGTACCCATCACAAACTCTAATCCCTCGCATTACACTATTTGCCATTTGCCTCTCGTTTTCCTCTCCCCCACTTCACCCTTGCCGTTTTATTCGCCCTCTCTCTTCGTTCCCCTTCTCTTTCCCTATTTGCCTTTTTTGCCCGTTTCTTGTTTGCTTGTGTGTTGGATTGCTTACTTGTCACGATGGCTCAAGATAATACTAAATTGTGTGACTTTGCCAATACCAACAACAAAGATTTTCTTAGCACTCCGATTGATCCTCTTACCAATGTTGAATCTTGTGAAATTAATGCTGCTTTGTTGAATCTTGTCATGAAAGATCAAATCGATGGCCTTCCTAGTGAAGATGTCGCTACCCATCTAAACAACTTTGTTGATTTGTGTGATATGCAAAAGAAGAAAGATGTGGATAATGATATTGCTAAATTGAAGCTATTTCCGTTTTCGCTTAGAGATCGTGCTAAAGCTTGGTTTTCGTCTTTGACTAAAAATAGTATTGATTCATGGAATAAGTGCATAGATGATTTTATCTCTAAGTATTTTCCTCCCGCTAAGATCATCTCTCTTAGAAACGACATTATGAATTTTAAGCAACTTGATCATGAACATGTTGCACAATCTTGGGAGAGTATGAAATTAATGATATGTAATTGCCCTACACATGGTTTAATCTTTGGATGATTATACAAAACTTTTATGCCGGATTGAATTTTGCTTCTATAAATCTTTTAGATTCGGCCGCGGGAGGCACTTTTATGGAAATCACATTAGGAGAAGCTACTAAACTCCTAGATAATATTATGGTTAATTATTCTCAATGGCACACTGAAAGTTCTACTAATAAAAAAGTGCATGCAATTGAAGAGATTAATGTTTTGAGTGGAAAGATGGATGAACTTATGAAATTGTTTGCTAATAAGAGTGCTCCTACTGATCCTAATAATATGCCTTTGTCTACTTTGATTGAGAATAATAATGAATCTATGGATGTGAATTTTGCTGGTAGGAACAATTCTGGTAACAATGCGTATAGAGGTAATTTCAATTCTAGGTCGTTTCCTAGTAATCCCTCTAATAATTATGGTAATTCCTACAACAATTCTTATGGAAATTTTAATAAGATGCCCTCTGATTTTGAATCTAGTATTAAAGAATATATTACTTCACAAAAGAGTTTCAATGCTTTGATTGAAGAAAAATTGCTTAAGGTTGATGAGTTGGCTAGGAACGTTGATAGAATTTCTCTTGATGTTGATTCTTTGAAACTTAGTTCTATTCCACCTAAGCATGATATCAACGAGTCTCTCAAAGCCATGAGAATTTCCATTGGTGAGTGCAAAGAAAGAACCACTAGGATGTGTGCTAAGAAAGATTGCTTTGTGAAAGCGTGTTCTTCTAGTTTTCATGATAATAAAGATGAAGATCTAAAAGTTATTGATGTGTCCCCTATTAAATCTTCGTTTTGCAATATGAATCTTGATAATGATGAGACTGAAGATGAGCCACCTTTACCTAGAAGGCGTTCCAAAAAATTTGAGTTTTTAGATCTTGATGCAAAAATTGTTAAAAGTGGGATTGAAGAGGTTAAAACTTTAAATATCAATGAACCCACTATTTTGGATTTCAAGGAATTTAATTATGATAATTGCTCTTTGATAGATTGTATTTCCTTGTTGCAATCTGTGCTAAATTCTCCTCATGCTTACAGTCAAAATAAAGCTTTTACTAAACATATCGTTGATGCTTTGATGCAATCTTATGAAGAAAAACTTGAGTTCGAAGTTTCTATCCCTAGAAAAGTTTATGATGAGTGGGAACCTACTATAAAAGTTAAAAATAAAGATCATGAGTGCTATTCTTTGTGTGATTTGTGTGCTAGTGTTTCCACGATTCCAAAAACTTTGTGTGATTTGCTAGGTTTCCGTGATTTTGATGATTGTTCTTTAAACTTGCACCTTGCGGATTCCACTTTTAAGAAACCTATGGGAAGAATTAATGATATTCTTATTGTTGCAAATAGTAACTCTGTGCCCGTAGATTTCATTGTTCTTGATATAGATTGCAATCCTTCATGTCCTATTATTCTTGGTAGACCTTTCCTTAGAATGATTGGTGCAATTATTGATATGAAGGAAGGGAATATTAGATTCCAATTTCCAGTAAGGAAAGGCATGGAACACTTCCCTAGAAAGAAAATTAAATTACCATATGAATCTATTATGAGAACCACTTATGGATTGCCTACCAAAGATGGCAATACCTAGATCTATCTTCGCTTTTATGCCTAGCTAGGGGCGTTAAACGATAGCGCTTGTTGGCAGGCAACCCAATTTTATTTTTATTCCTTTTTTGCTCCTGTTTAGTAATAAATAATTCATCTAGCCTCTGTTTTGATTGTGTTTTTTGTGTTTAATTAGTGTTTGTGCCAAGTAGAACCGTTGGGAAGACTTGGGGAAAGTCTTTTTGATCTTGCTGTAAAAAACAGAAACTTTAGCGCTCACGAGAATCGCTGCCATTTTTCTTTGGAAGGTGATATTTAGTTAATTATTTTTGCAGATGATTAATAGATAAATTCCTCACATCCATAAATTTATTTTAGAATTTTTGGGGTTACATAACTTGCGTTAGCTACAGATTACTACAGACTGTTCTGTTTTTGACAGATTCTGTTTTTCTTGTGTTGTTTGCTTATTTTGATGAATCTATGGCTAGTAAAAGAGTTTATAAACCATAGAGAAGTTGGAATACAGTAGGTTTAACACCAATATAAATAAATAATGAGTTCATTACAGTACCTTGAAGTGGTGTTTTGTTTTCTTTCGCTAACGGAGCTCACGAGATTTTCTATTTTAAGTTTTGTGTTGTGAAGTTTTCAAGTTTTGGGTAAAGATTTGATGGATTATGGAACAAAGAGTGGCAAGAGCCTAAGCTTGGGGATGCCCATGGCACCCCAAGGTAAAATTCAAGGACATCAAAAAGCCTAAGCTTGGGGATGCCCCGGAAGGCATCCCTCTTTCGTCTTCGTCTATCGGTAACTTTACTTGGAGCTATATTTTTATTCACAACATGATATGTGTTTTGCTTGGAGCGTCTTGTATGATTTGAGTCTTTGCTTTTTAGTTTACCACAATCATACTTTCTGTACACACCTTTTGAGAGAGACTCACATGATTTGAAATTTATTAGAATACTCTATGTGCTTCACTTATATCTTTTGAGCTATATAGTTTTTGCTCCAGTGCTTCACTTATATCTTTTAGAGCATGGTGGTGGATTTGTTTTATAGAAACTATTGTTCTCTCATGCTTCACTTATATTATTTTGAGAGTCCT
This sequence comes from Triticum dicoccoides, assembly GCF_002162155.2. Lineage (NCBI taxonomy): Eukaryota > Viridiplantae > Streptophyta > Magnoliopsida > Poales > Poaceae > Triticum > Triticum dicoccoides. The sequence goes on along the minus strand of NC_041392.1, from coordinate 471,469,471 downwards.
TTAGAACAACATGGAAATAATAAAAAACTTTCATAGAAGTGCATTGAATACTATGAGAAGTTTGATACTTGATAATTGTTTTGAGATATGGAGATGGTGATATTAGAGTCATGCTAGTTGAGTAGTTGTGAATTTGAGAAATACTTGTGTTGAAGTTTGTGATTCCCGTAGCATGCACGTATGGTGAACCGTTATGTGATGAAGTCGGAGCATGATTTATTTATTGATTGTCTTCCTTATGAGTGGCGGTCGGGGATGAGCGATGATCTTTTCCTACCAATCTATCCCCCTAGGAGCATGCGCATAATACTTTGCTTTGATAACTTGTAGATTTTTGCAATAAGTATGTGAGTTCTTTATGACAAATGTTGAGTCCATGGATTATACGCACTCTCACCCTTCCACCATTGCTAGCCTCTCTAGTATCGCGCAACTTTCGCCGGTACCATAAACCCACCATATACCTTCCTCAAAACAGCCACCATACCTACCTATTATGGCATTTCCATAGCCATTCCGAGATATATTGCCATGCAACTTTCCACCGTTCCGTTATTATGACACGCTTCATCATTGTCATATTGCTCGCATGATCATGTAGTTGACATCGAATTTGTGGCAAAGCCACTGTTCATAATTCTTCATACATGTCACGCACGCATCATTGCACATTCCGGTACACCGCCGGAGGCATTCACATAGAGCCATATTTTGTTCTAAGTATTGAGCTGTAATTCTTGAGTTGTAAGTAAATAAAGTGTGATGATCATCATTACTATAGCATTGTCCCAAGTGAGGAAAGGATGATGGAGACTATGATTCCCCCACAAGTCGGGATGAGACTCCGGACGAAAAAAAGAGAAAGTGGCCAAAAAGAAAAAAGAAAGAAAGAAGGCCCAAATAAAAAATGAGAGAAAGAGAGAGAAGGGACAATGCTACTGTCCTTTTTCCACACTTCTGCTTCAAAGTAGCACCATGTTCTTCATATAGAGAGTCTCCTATGATATCACTTTCATATACTAGTGGGAATTTTTCATTATAGAACTTGGCTTGTATATTCCAATGATGGGCTTCCTCAAAATGCCCTAGGTCTTCATGAGCAAGCAAGTTGGATGCACACCCACTTAGTTTTTTTGTTGAGCTAACATATACTTATAGCTCTAGTGCATCCGTTGCATGGCAATCCCTACTCACTCACATTGATATCTATTGATGGGCATCTCCATAGCTCGTTGATACGCCTAGTTGATGTGAGACTATCCTCTCCCTTTTTGTCTTCTCGACAACCACCATTCTATTCCACCATAGTGCTATATCCATGGCTCACGCTCATATATTGCATGAAGATTGAAAAAGTTTGAGAACATCAAAAGTATGAAACAATTGCTTGGCTTGTCATCGGGGTTGTGCATGTTTTAAATATTTTGTGTGGTGAAGATAGAGCATAGCTAGACTATATGATTTTGTAGGGATAACTTTCTTTGGCCATGTTATTTTGAGAAGACATGATTGCTTAGTTAGTATGATTAAGTATTATTATTTTTATGTCAATATTAAACTTTTATCTTGAATCTTTCGGATCTGAACATTCATGCCACAATAAAGAAAAATTACATTGCAAAATATGTTAGAAAGAATTCCACATCAAAAATTCTTCTTTTATCATTTACCTACTCGAGGACGAGCAGGAATTAAGCTTGGGGATGCTTGATACGTCTCCAACATATCTATAATTTTTTATTGCTCCATGATATTATATTATCTATTTTGGATGTTAATGTGCTTTATTTTACACTTTTATATCATTTTTGGGACTAACCTACTAACCGGAGGCCCAGCCCAAATTGTTGTTTTTGCCTATTTTAGGGTTTCGAAGAAAAGGAATATCAAACGGAGTCCAAACGGAATGTAACCTTCGGGAATGTGATTTTCTCAACAAACGTGATCCAGGAGACTTGGAGTGGGCATCAAGAAACAACGGAGGAAGGCACGAGGCAGGGGGCGCGCCTACCCCCCTGGGCGCACCCTCCACCCTCGTGGGCCCTCCGTTGCTCCACGACTCACTTCTTCCTCCTATATATATCCACGTACCCCCCAAACATCCAGGAGCACCACGAAAACCTAATTCCACCGCCGCAACCTTATGTACCCGAGAGATCCCATCTTGGGGCCTTTTCCGGAGCTCCGCCGGAGGGGGGCATCGATCACGGAGGGCCTCTGCATCAACTCCATGGCCTCTCCGGTGATGTGTGAGTAGTTTACTTCAGACCTATGGGTCCATAGTTATTAGCTAGATGGTTTCTTCTCTCTCTTTGGATATCAATACAAAGTTCTCCTAGATCTTCTTGGAGATCTATTCGATGTAATCTTCTTTTGCAGTGTGTTTGTCGAGATCCGATGAATTGTGGGTTTATGATCCAGATTACCTATGAACAATATTTGATTCTCCTTCGAATTCTTTTATGTATGATTGGTTTATCTTTGCAAGTCTCTTCGAATTACCAGTTTGGTTTGGCCTACTAGATTGATCTTTCTTGCAACAGGAGAAGCTCTTAGCTTTGGGTTCAATCTTGCGGTGCTCGATCCCAGTGACAGGAAGGGAAACGGCATGTATTGTATTGTTGCCATCGAGGATGAAAGGATGGGGTTTATATCATATTGAATGAGTTTATCCCTCTACATCATGTCATCTTCCTTAAAGCATTACTCTGTTCTTATGACCTTAATACTCTAGATGCATGCTGGATAGCGGTCGATGTGTGGAGTAATAGTAGTAGATGCAGAATCGCTTCGGTCTACTTGTCTCGGACGTGATGCCTATATACATGATCATACCTAGATATTCTCGTAAGTATTCACTTTTCTATCAATTGCTCGACAGTAATTCGTTTACCCACCGTAATACTTATGCTCTTGAGAGAAGCCACTAGTGAAACCTATGGCCCCTGGTTCTATCTTCCATCATATTAATATTCCATTACTTAGTTATTTCCTTTGCCATTTATTTTACTTTGCATCTTTATTTCTCCTTATCATAAAAATACCAAAAATATTATCTTATCATATCTATCAGATCTCACTCTCGTAAGTGACCGTGAAGGGCTTGACAACCCCTTTATCACATTGGTTGTGAGGTTCTTATTTGTTTGTGTAGGTGCGTGGGACTTGAGTGTGATCTCCTACTGGATTGATACCTTGGTTCTCAAAAACTGAGGGAAATACTTACGCTACTTTGCTACATCACTCTTTCCTCTTCAAGGGAAAACCAACGCAGTGCTCAAGAGGTAGCATGCCACTGTTGGGGAACGTAGTATTTTTAAAAAAATCATACTATCACGCAAGATCTATCTAGGAGATGCGTAGCAACGAGAGGGGAAAGTGTGTCTACGTACCCTCGTAGACCGAAAGCGGAAGCGTTTTAGTAACGTTGTTGATCTAGTCAAACGTCTTCACGATCCAACCGATCAAGTACCGAACGCACGACACCTCCGCGATCTGCACACGTTCAGCTCGGTGACATCCCTCATACTCTTGATCCAGATGAGGCTGAGGGTGAGTTCTGTCAGCACGGTGTGTTGACTGTGATGATGAAGTTACCGATGCAGGGCTTCGCCTAAGCACTACAACAATATGACCAAGGTGGAAAACTATGGAGGGGGACAATATGACCAAGTAGGAGAAGAAGGAAGGAGAGGGAGAGGGAGAAGGAAAGAGGGGGGCGCCGCCCCCTCCTAGTCCAATTCGGACCAGCCCATGGGGAATGCGCTGCCTCCCCTTGTGGCCCTTCTCTCATTTCCACTAAAGCCCAATAAGGCCCAATACTTCCCCCGGTGAATTCCCGTAACTCCCTGGTTCTCCGAAAAATACCCGAATCACTCGGAACCTTTCCGATGTCCGAATATAGCCTTCCAATATATGAATCTTTACCTCTCAACCATTTCGAGACTCCTCGTCATGCCTGTGATCTCATCCGGGACTCCGAACAAACTTCGGTCATCAAATCACGTAACTCATAATACAAATTGTCATCGAACGTTAAGCGTGCGGACCCTAAGGGTTCGAGAACTATGTAGACATGACCGAGACACATCTCCGATCAATAACCAATAGCGGAACCTGGATGCTCATATTAGCTCCTACATATTCTACGAAGATCTTTATCGGTTAAACCGCATAACAACATACGTTGTTCCCTTTGTCATCGGTATGTTACTTGCCCGAGATTCGATCGTCGGTATCCTCATACCTAGTTCAATCTCGTTACCGACAAGTCTCTTTACTCGTTCCGTAATGCATCATCCTGCAACTAACTCATTAGTCACATTGCTTGCAAGGCTTATAGTGATGTGCATTACCGAGAGGGCCCAGAGATACCTCTCCGATACGCGGCGGCGCAGTCCCCGGTGTAGTGTAGTGCGCGTGGCGTCCTTGTTGGGTGTGCATGGAACACCCACCATATGCTCTACCGCCGATGCTCGTTGGCAGTTGTTGCCGGCCGCCGTTACCGCCACACCAACATTGAAAGCCAGGGCCATTTCCCGCTCCGCCGCCGCGGCCCGAAGGCGGGAGGTGGCGGCCACTGCCGGCCACCATGGCCATCACCCGCTCCGCCACCGCGGCCCGAAGGCGGTAGGTGGTGGTCGTGGCCGCCACCCCACCCCGGCCGCCATGGCCGCCAGCCACCGTCGACCGCCAGGATCATCACCCGCTCCGCCACCGCCACCCGAAGGCAGGAGGCGGAGGTGGATGCCCGCACATGCGTCAGCGACCTTGCGCGCTACACTGAGATCCTATAGGAGGAGGAGGAGCGCCTTGTCGAGCATGCAAAGAGCCTTACCGCTGACGTGGCCGCTGTTGGGGAACGTAGTAATTTCAAAAAAAAATCCTATGCACACGCAAGATCATGGTGATGCATAGCAACGAGAGGGGAGAGTGTTGTCTACGTACCCTCGTAGACCATAAGCGGAAGCGTTATGACAACGCAGTTGATGTAGTCGTACGTCTTCAGGATCGACCGATCCTAGTACGGAAAGTACGGCACCTCCGGGATCTGCACACATTCAGCTGGTGACGTCCCACGAACTCATGATCCAACAGAGTGTCGAGGGAGAGCTTCGTCAGCACGACAGTGTGATGACGGTGATGACGATGCTACCAGAACAGGGCTTCGCCTAAGCACCACTACGATATGACCGAGGTGGATTATGGTGGAGGGGGGCACCGCACACGGCTGGAAACAATCAACTTGTGTGTTCTAGGGTGCCCCCTGCCCCCGTATATAATGGGCTAAGGAGAGGGAGGAGTCCTCCTCCTAGTAGGACTAGGACTCCCCCTTTCCTAGTCCAACTAGGAAGAAGGAGGGGGAAGGAAAGAGAGGGAGAGAGGGAGGGAAAGATGGGGCGCCGCCCCCTCCTTGTCTAATTCGGACTCCCAAGGGGGGCGCGCGACCAGCCCTATGGCCCCTCCTCTCTCTCTCTCTCTCACAAGGCCCATGTTGGCCCATTAGTTCCCCCGGGGGTTCTGATAACCCCTCGGCACTTCGATAATTATCCGGTGACCTCCGAAACTCATCCGGTGTCAGAATATAGTCATCCAATATATCAATCTTTATGTCTTGACCATTTCGAGACTCCTTGTCATGTCCGTGATCACATCCGGGACTCCGAACTACCTTCGGTACATCAAAACACATAAACTCACAATACCGATCGTCACCGAACATTAAGCGTGCGGACCCTACGGGTTCGAGAACTACGTAGACATGACCGAGACACGTCTCCGGTCAATAACCAATAGCGGAACCTGGATGTTCATATTGGATCCCACATATTATACGAAGATCTTTATCGGTCAAATCGCATAATGCTATGTTGTTCCCTTTGTCATCGGTATGTTACTTGCCCGAGATTCGATCGTCGGTATCTCAATACCTAGTTCAATCTCGTTACCGGCAAGTCTCTTTACTTGTTCTGTAATGCATCATCATGTAACTAACTCATTAGTCACATTGCTTGCAAGGCTTATATTGATGTGCATTACCAAGAGGGCCCGGAGATACCTCTCCGACAATCGGAGTGAGAAATTCTAATCTTGATCTATGCCAACTCAACAAACACCATCGGAGACACCTGTAGAGCACCTTTATAATCACCCAGTTACGTTGTGACGTTTGGTAGCACACAAAGTGTTCCTCCGGTATTCGGGAGTTGCATGATCTCATCATCATAGGAACATGTATAAGTTATGGAGAAAGCAATAGCAACAAACTAAACGATCTCGTGCTAAGCTAACGGATGGGTCAAGTCAATCACATCATTCTCTAATGATGTGATCCCGTTAATCAAATGGCAACTCATGTCTATGGTTAGGAAACATAACCATCATTGATTCAACGAGCTAGTCAAGTAGAGGCATACTAGTGACATTCTGTTTGTCTATGTATTCACACATGTACTAAGTTTCCGGTTAATACAATTCTAGCATGAATAATAAAAATTTATCATGATATAAGGAAATATAAATAACAACTTTATTATTGCCTCTAGGGCATATTTCCTTCAGTCTCCCACTTGCACTAGAGTCAATAATCTAGATTACATTGTAATGATTCTAACACCCATGGAGTCTTGGTGTTGATCATGTTTTGCTCGCGAGATAGGCTTAGTCAATGGGTCTGCAACATTCAGATCTGTATGTATCTTGCAAATCTCTATGTCTCCCTCCTTGACTTGATCGCGGATGGAATTGAAGTGTCTCTTGATGTGCTTAGTTCTCTTGTGAAATCTGGATTCCTTTGCCAAGGCAATTGCACCAGTATTGTCACAAAAGATTTTCATTGGACCAGATGCACTAGGTATGACACCTAGATCGGATATGAACTCCTTCATCCAGACTCCTTCATTTGTTGCTTCCGAAGCAGCTATGTATTCCGCTTCACACGTAGATCCCGCCACGACGCTCTGCTTGTAACTGTACCAACTGACGGCTCCACCATTTAATAAAAACACGTATCCGGTTTGTGACTTAGAGTCATCCATATCAGTGTCAAATCTTGCATCGACGTAACCGTCTACGACAAGCTCTTTGTCACCTCCATATACGAGAAACATATCCTTAGTCATTTTCAGGTATTTCAGGATGTTCTTGACCGTTGTCCAGTGATCCACTCCTGGATTACTTTGGTACCTCCCTGCTAAACTGATAGCGAGGCACACATCAGGTCTGGTACACAGCATTGCATACATGATAGAGCCTATGGCTGAAGCATAGGGAACACCTTTCATTTTCTCTCTATTAGTGACATTGGAGTATCTAGGTGACATTAGGGTTTTGGTTGATTTGTGTCTTAAGGTGTTATTCTAGTACGAACTCTAGGATAGATTGAACGGAAGGAATAGCTTCATGTTATTTTACTACAGACTCTTGAATAAATCGATCAGAAAGGATAACTTTGAGGTTGTTTCGTACCCTACAATAATCTCTTCGTTTGTTCTCCGCTATTAGTGACTTTGGAGTGACTCTTTGTTGCATGTTGAGGGATAGTTATATGATCCAATTATGTTATTATTGTTGAGAGAACTTGCACTAGTGAAAGTATGAACCCTAGGCCTTGTTTCCTAGCATTGCAATACCGTTTACGCTCACTTTTACCACTTGCTACCTTGCTGTTTTTATAATTTCAGATTACAAGAACCTATATCTACCATCCATATTGCACTTGTATTGCCATATCTTCGCTGAACTAGTGCACGCATACAATTTACCATTGTATTGGGTGTGTTGGGGACACAAGAGACTCTTTGCTATTTGGTTGCAGGATTGTTTGAGAGAGACCATCTTCATCCTACGCCTCCCACGGATTGATAAACCTTAGGTCATCCACTTGAGGGAAATTTGCTACTGTCCTACAAACCTCTGCACTTGGAGGCCCAACAACGTCTACAAGAAGAAGGTTGTGTAGTAGACATCAGTAGTCAACTCCTTGAACTTGCCGAAAACCTTTTGCAAGAAGTTGAGATTTGTAGACAGTAATATTACCGTCAGCGTCAGTCTTCTTCTTGAAGATCCATTTATTACCTATGGCATGCCGATCATCGGGCAAGTCAACCAAAGTCCACACTTTGTTCTCATACATGGATCCCATCTCAGATTTCATGGCCTCAAGCCATTTTGCGGAATCTGGGCTCATCATCGCTTCCTCATAGTTCATAGGTTCGTCATGGTCAAGTAACATGACTTCCAGAATAGGATTACCATACCACTCTGGTGCGGATCTTACTATGGTTGACCGACGAGGTTCGGTAGTAACTTGACCAGGAGTTTCATGATCATCATCATTAGCCTCCTCACTTGTTGGTGTAGGAATCACTGGAACTGATTTCAATGATGAACTACTTTCCAATAAGGGAGAAGGTACAATTACCTCGTCAAGTTCTACTTTCCTCCCACTCACTTCTTTCAAGAGAAACTCCTTCTCTAGAAAGGATCCATTCTTAGAAACGAATATCTTGCCTTCGGATCTGTGATAGAAGGTATACCCAACAGTCTCCTTTGGGTATCCTATGAAGACACATTTCTCCGATTTGGGTTCGAGCTTATCAGGTTGAAGATTTTTCACATAAGCATCGCAGCCCCAAACTTTAAGAAACGACAACTTGTGAGGGAGAGATGGAGGGAAAGAGGGGGCGCCGCCCCCCTCCTTGTCCAATTCGGACTCCCAAGGGGGGGGCGCGGCCAGCCCTATGGCCCCTCCTCTCTCTCTCACACAAGGCCCATGTTGGCCCATTAGTTCCCCCGAGGGTTCCGATAACCCCCCGGCACTCCGATAATTATCTGGTGACCTCCCGAACTCATCTGGTGTCCGAATATAGTCATCCAATATATTAATCTTTATGTCTCGGCCATTTCGAGAGTCCTCGTCATGTCCGTGATCATATCCAGGACTCCGAACTACCTTTGGTACATCAAAACACATAAACTCATAATATCGATCGTCACCGAACGTTAAGCATGCGGACCCTACGGGTTCGAGAACTATGTAGACATGACCGAGACACGTCTCCGGTCAATAACCAATAGCGGAACCTAGATGTTCATATTGGCTCCCACATATTCTACGAAGATCTTTATCGGTCAAACTGCATAATGATATACGTTGTTCCCTTTGTCATCGGTATGTTACTTGCCCGAGATTCGATCGTTGGTATCTCAATACCTAGTTCAATCTCGTTATCAGCAAGTCTCTTTACTCGTTCCGTATTGCATCATCCCATAACTAACTCATTAGTCACATTGCTGGCAAGGCTTATATTGATGTGCATTACGGAGAGGGTCCAGAAATACCTCTCCGACAATCGGAGTGATAAATTCTAATCTTGATCTATGCCAACTCAACAAACACCATTGGAGACACCTGTAGAGCACCTTTATAATCACCCTGTTACGTTGTGACGTTTGGTAGCACACAAAGTGTTCCTCCGGTATTTAGGAGTTGCATGATCTCATGGTCATAGGAACACGTATAAGTTATGGAGAAAGCAATAGCAACAAACTAAATGATCATCGTGCTAAGCTAACGGATGGGTCAAGTTAATCACATCATTCTCTAATGATGTGATCCCGTTAATCAAATGACAACTCATGTCTATGGTTAGGAAACATAACCATCATTGATTCAACGAGCTAGTCAAGTAGAGGCATACTAGTGACATTCTGTTTGTCTATGTATTCACACATGTACTAAGTTTCCAGTTAATACAATTCTCGCATGAATAATAAACATTTATCATGATATAAGGAAATATAAATAACAACTTTATTATTACCTCTAGGGCATATTTCCTTCAGCCGCGGCACACGCCACCTCAAAGGCGAGGAATCAGGAGATCTACAAGGAGAAGCACCGCTTCGAGAGGGGTCGTCTGGAGCGGCGGAGGGCGTTCGAGGTGAGCATCGCTGAAGCTGCAATAGTGGCAGACGCCGTATTGCGGTTGCCCAGCTCGTCGGTAGGCTCCTCCTCCTCCGCCTCCTACTAAGCGCGCTCGGTAGAGGAAAGGCAGTCGGAAGTAGTACAAAGCCCCTCCGTAGTAGTAGTAGTAGTGCTAGTATTTAGGGGCTATTTTGTTCAGTTCATCTGACTATAGATGTGGTGGTACTGTACAACGTACTTAAAATTAGCTAGTATGTATAGTTGAAGTAGCTATTTCAGTACGTGGTTGGCGACAATTGGGGAAAAGTTTGGTCGGTTCAGATGTAGAGTTGAACTGTTTGTATAAATTAAGAACGACTGCTTAATCTATGACTGAAATCTATGCTTAATTGCTGAATTTTAGTTGCAAAAATTAGATACTGCTAGTGATTTTTAGCTTCATGTTTTGACAAATCGTAGTGTTACAAGGTTGACAAATGGCAATGTTACTAGATCAACAAATGTCAATATTTCCAGTTTGAACAAATGGTAACATACCCAATATGACAGATGCAAATCGCACCAAATTGTTTGTAAGTGGTTGCACACAGGTCATCCAAAAGAACTGTTTGCGTTGAAGAGATGCACAAATCCTGCTCTCACTTTGCATCATGTCTGTAACACCCCGGATATGACTTTTCCTAATTTGTAATCCAACTCTTGCCGTTTTCGACCTTAAGTTATTTTATTTTCTCGGGTTCAGGTTTTTTTCTCCGTGTGTTGTTGTCATTGTCATGCATCTCATATCATGTCATCATGTGCATTGCATTTGCATACGTGTTCATATCATGCATTCGAGCATTTTCCCCGTTGTCCGTTTTGCATTCCGGCACTTCGTTCTCCTCCGGTGGTCATTTCTACCTTTCTTTCGTGTGTGGGGATTAAACATTTCCGGATTAGACTGAGACTTGCCAAGCGGCCTTGGTTTACTACCGGTAGACCGCGTGTCAAGTTTCGTACCAGTTGGACTTCGTTTGATGCTCCAACGGTTAACCGAGGGACCGAAAAGGCCTCGTGTGTGTTGCAGACCAACACCCCTCCAAGTTGCCCAAAACCCACCAAAACCTTCTCCATCATCTAGAGCGTTCGATCAGGATCGCGTGGCCAAAAACCGCACCTCATTTGGACACTCCTAGCTCCCTCTACCTCTATTTAAAGACCCCTCCGAATTCTTCTTCGTCTCCCCCCTGTAACCCTAAAAACCCAGATCCGCCGCATCGGACGTGTCCGGCCTGCGCCGGACAACATCCGCCGCCACCGCCGCCCAACCAGGACGCGCCACCTGTCCCGGGGCAGGACCGCTTCGCCGCCGACCGCGCCAGGACCGCGAGGCCCACGCGTGGCCCTCCCCGCCGCCGAGCCGGGCCTGAGGCGCCCGCCCGCGCTGCCTCATCCCCTTCCTCGCCTCCGCCGCCAGGGGCCATCCCCACCGCCTCACCGGCCGGAGTTCGCCGC
>NC_041392.1:471440278-471457615 GCF_002162155.2 Triticum dicoccoides | reverse complement strand
CGCCACCCGCCGGCGACGCCGCCCCGGCCGCCGCACATCGCCGCCTCCTCGATGCCGCCGCATCCGTCTCCGGCGAACCCTCTCCCTCCGGCATACAGGAGCTCCGGCGATCTCGACTCTGTCTCCGGCGAACCTCGTAGATCGCGCCGGCCAGATCTGGATCCGGATCTCGTTTGGGTTGACTTTTTCCCGAAACCTAACTTTTTGCTCTTGTTCATTGCATCGTAACTTTGCATCCGTAGCTCCGTTTTGGGCATATAGCATATCAAAATGTTTATCTCAGAGAGCACATCATTTCATTCCATTGCATCATTTTCATTTGAGTTCATATTGATGCCCGAAATGCTGTTAGAAGAGTGCTACTTGAGATAATTGTCAGATCTGCTGCTCCATTTAGATATTTGTCATTTTTGCCATGATTATTGTGTGCATGTTATGCCCATGAGCTCTACATATATTTTGTTAAGGGTTTTGCCATCTTTCCAGAGGTACAACCCATGTATTTTTGTGATGTGTGTGGTGACTAGCACAAGCTTGCAAAGTGAGGCACTTGGTAATGCTGATTTCAGGGACTTAGCATTTCCACTAAGTCCTTGAGCTGTTTATCTCAATATGCCATATGTTCATGTTGTTTCCTAGTCATCCGTGCCTCTTTTGAGGATGAGCAGTAAGGATGTTTTGTTAATCTTGTAGTGCTCTATCCATCCATGTCTTTGTTAGCATTTATGGAGCACCCTAGCTTGAGTCAATCGAGCTCTACTTTTGTCATTTCGTGAATCTGGGCAGATTGTCTACTTGTTAGCGATTTTGCCGATGATGTTGTAGTTGATCCGTGCATGCTATACTATTGTTCTTGCCATGTCTAGCTTGCATTTTGTGTATTCTTGATGGGTGTATACTTATTTTGTCATGACTTGCTCTGTAGTGAGTGCATCGAGCTCGTAAACATGCCTACTTGATATCTGTTTCAGCATGCTCCAGTTTTCACTAAGTCTGTGATCTGATTATGTTTTGCCATGTTCACATGCTTGCAATTGTATTTTCTGATCCCTTTTGGCTCAAGGTCACTAAGGGACTTTTGTTAAGCTCTTTGAGTAGCTCCATGCCATGCTTTACTTTGCCATATTCAGGTCCTGTAGCATGTAGTTTTCATGCTCCAAAGTGTGCTATCTGATCTGAAATTCCAGACAAGTGTTAATTTCACTAAGTCTGAGATCTGTTTGTCAAATGCATTTTTGCCATGCTTGTTTGAACCTATTAATGGATGAATTGGCCGTAGCTCAGTGCTAGACTTTTGTTAAGATTCATGAATGCATCCCTGCCATGTATTTTTATGCCATGTTTGGGTGCTGTAGCATGTTCATCTTGTTGCTTTTAGATGGCTACTTGCTGTAAATCGCAGAACGTGGTCATATTTGAATTGCTTGCCATTTCCAAACCGTAACTCCGATTTCGGCGTTCTTTATATCGTTTTCAAGCGATTTCATCTCATCTTTCCAGTGACACACTTGGATTTCCAAGTTGAGTCCAGGTTCATGCATTCCTTGTCAAATCTTGCATATGCGTCCCGCATCGCATCCCGCATAGCATATCATCTTTGCATCATATTGTTTGAGCCTTGCACGTGGTTGATTGTGTCCTTGTTGCTTGTTTTTCTTGTTTGGGTAGAGCCGGGAGACGAGTTCACTAACGAGGAGCCCGTTGAGTTTGCTTTCGAGGATCCAGTCAACTCTGACAACTTTGCAGGCAAGATGATCATACCCTCGAAATCACTACTATCTTTGCTTTGCTAGATGCTCGCTCTTTTGCTATGCCTATGCTATGATGCCTACCACTTGCTTATCCTGCCTCCCAAATTGCCATGTTCAGCCTCTAACCCACCATGTCCTAGCAAACCGTTGATTGGCTATGTTACCGCTTTGCTCAGCCCCTCTTATAGCGTTGCTTGTTGCAGGTGAAGATTGGAGACCGTTCCTTGTTGGAACATTATTTACTTGTTGGGATATCATTATATTATCTTGTTATATTAATGCATCTATATACTTGGTAAAGGGTGGAAGGCTCGGCCTCTCGCCTAGTGTTTTGTTCCACTCTTGCCGTCCTAGTTTCCGTCATATCGGTGTTATGTTCCCGGATTTTGCGTTCCTTACGCGGTTGGGTTATAATGGGAACCCCTTGATAGTTTGCCTTGATTAAAGCTTTTCCAGCAATGCCCAACCTTGGTTTTACCATTTGCCACCTAGCCTCTTTTTCCCTTGGGTTTTCCGGAGCCCGAGGGTCATCTTATTTAACCCCCCCCCCCCGGGCCAGTGCTCCTCTGAGTGTTGGTCCAACTCGTCAGCCGCCGGTGGCTACCAGGGGCAACTCTGGGCTGGCCTACCGGAAGTTTAGACAATCTGAGTGTGCCCTGAGAACGAGATATGTGCAGCTCCTATCGGGATTTGTCAGCACATTCGGGCGGTGTTGCTATATTTGTTTTAACCTGTCGGAGTGTCTTGAAGAACCGAGATACCGAGTCTGATCGGAACGTCTCGGGAGGAGGTCTATTCCTTCGTTGACTGTGAGAGCTTGTCCTGGGCTAAGTTGGGACTCCCCTGCAGGGATTTGAACTTTCGAAAGCCGTGCCCGCGGTTATGGGCAAATGGGAATTTGTTAATGTCCGGTTGTAGATAACTTGAACCTTAACTTAATTAAAATGAATCAACAGTGTGAGTTACCGTGATGGTCTCTTCTCGGCGGAGTCCGGGAAGTGAACACGGTGTTGGAGTAATGCTTGCCGCAGGTCGCCCTCTAGTTACTCGTTCGCGCTTTGCCTCCTCTTCTCGCTCTCTTTTGCGAACAGGATAGCCACCATATATGCTAGTCGCTTGCTGCAGCTCCACATATTTTTCTTTGCCTTACCTATAAGCTTAAATAGTCTTGATCGCGAGGGTGCGAGATTGCTGAGTCCCTGTGGCTCACCGATTACTTCCAGACCAGATGCAGGGCCTGATGATTCCGCTCTAGGTGACGCGCTTGAGCTCAAGTGGGAGTTCGACGAGGACTCTCAACGATACTACGTGTCTTTCCCTGATGATCAGTAGTGGTGCCCGGTTGGGGGTGATCGGGACCGTGTCGCATGTTGGGTTATCTTTTATTTTGGCGTCGTAGTCGGGCCATGAGTGTTTGAATGTCGTAATGTTATTTACGCACATTGATTGACGTGGCGAGTGTAAGCCAACTATGTATCTCCCCTTTATTATTTATGTTACATGGGATGTTGAAGATTGCCTAACTTGCGACATTGCTTTCAATGCGGTTATGTCTCTAAGTCCTGCCTCGATACGTGGGAGCTATAGCTGCATCGAGGGCGTTACAATGTCATCCTGGGGTCGACGGGTGGAGCGCGGGAGGACGGCAGCTGGCGGCGCTGAGAGGTAGCATTCGACGGTGGCGTCCCATGCCGCTGAGGGGGGCGCGCGCACAGAGAGGAAGGCGGACGGACATGGAAGTCAAAGGGCTCGCTTCCCAGTGAGCCTATGCAGTGTACAGCTCCCACGCTTCCCGATGAGCCTGCGCATTCAAGGACAGCTTGCACGCCTCTCGGTCATCCTGCGCATCGGACTGCGCTCACACGCCTCCCATTGAGTCAAGGTCAAGCAGCTGTCCACACGGCACCTCCTACAGCCATTAAAACCAAGACACGTGGGGTCACGCGAATGTTTAACAGAACACACACGGTTTGAATTATACAAACATTTGAGATATTGAAGTGGCAGCTATTTTTTCAAAATGCCTTTGTTGGCCGTCATTATTCGAGTGCGCCTTCTCTCAAAATGGACACAAAAAATACCACAACATGTCGGGTGCCATTCCATGATAGAATGCCAAGTTTCATGAATTTCTGACGAGTTTTGGATTTACTAGAATTTAAAAATAAAGTATCTCAATGTTTTGCCGGCAATCAATGGTGCCCTGGTGTTTGAAATTCATTCTCATTTCTTGCATGGGACCTAAGTGTAAGGGCATGTTTATCCCTAAGGTGTTTTGGTGATTGATGACAATGCTTTTGCGGACTAACCGTGTGCTTTGAGCATTTCAGAGATTCATCCTTTGGCACGAGACAATTCTTTCCCCTCGAAGTTTTTATTCAAGACGGTGTAGCTCTTTCATTTCTGGTTTGGTGGACTTGTCTCGTAGGAGTCACCGTACTATCAAGAGGGGTCCGCTTTGGTAAGGCTAGGGTGGAATCAACACGTACACTTCCTTTTTGCACCCTCTGAGCCTTCCCGCGTCGATGGAGGTCTCTTTCCCTGCTTTATGAGCTTGTTTTGGTCGGAGCGGTAGTACCGCGGTGCCCAGCGGTAGTACCGCTTGTGGGTCCTCAGCTGCAGTACCGCTGCGGTAACGGGCTCCTACCGCGTCGACTCGAGGGGGCCACCTCTCGTGTCGGATTGTGCGGCACTAAGCAGCGGCAGTAGAAGCAGTAGTACCGCTCGAGAGCGGTAGTACCGCCCTACCACCGCAGCAGTACCGCACTAGGTCCGTTTCCTGCTCATACACCAGCCCTCCCAGACTGCACGGCAGTACCGCGAGGGGGAGCGGTAGTACCGCTGGTCCCAGTGGTAGTACCGCTGCCCCCTGCGGTAGTACCACCCTCTGCGGGGCTGTTTTAGGGGGTAACGGTTGGATTGTTCCCCCATCTATAAAAGGGGGTCTTCTTCTTCATCATTGACTTACCTCTTCCCCCAAAAGCTCCATTAATGCTCCAAGCTCCATTTTCGCCCGATCTCTCTCCCTAGCCAATCAAACTTGTTGATTTGCTCAGGATTGGTTGAGAAGGCCCCAATCTACACTTCCACCAAGAAAATTTGATTCCCCCACTAATCCCTAGCGGATCTTGTTACTCTTGGGTGTTTGAGCACCCTAGACGGTTGAGGTCACCACGGAGCCATATTCCATTGTGGTGAAGCTTCGTGGTGTTGTTGGGAGCCTCTGATTAAGTTGTGGAGATTGCCCCAACCTTGTTTGTAAAGGTCCGATCACCGCCTCCAAGGGCACCAATAGTGGAATCACGGCATCTCGCATTGTGTGAGGGCGTGAGGATAATACGGTGGTCCTAGTGGCTTCATGGGGAGCATTGTGTCTCCACACCGCTCCAATGAAGACGTACTTCCCCTCAAAAGGAAGGAACTTCGGTAACACATCCTCGTCTTCATCGGCTCCACTCTTGGTTATCCCGTACCTTCACTTGAGCAAGCTTATTTGTATTATTTCCATTGCTTGCTTGTGTGCTTGTTGTTGTTGCATCATATAGGTTGCTCACCTAGTTGCACATATAGACAACCTACTTTGATGCAAAGTTTAATTTGGCATAGAAAAGCTAAAAATTGTTAGTTGCCTATTCACCCCCCCCCCTCTAGTCAACTATATCGGTCCTTTCAATTGGTATCAGAGCCTCGTCTCTTTTTAAGGACTTTGTCGTCCGAAGAGTATGGTTGACGTCGTAGACAGTGTGGAGGAGCACTCCGTTGCAAATCCGGTCTCGTCTACGGGAGATGGGGGAACCTCATTCTCTCGTGAGGAATTCAATGTGGCCTTGGAGACATTGAAAACCTCCATGACGACCGAGGTTGAAAGCATGTTTACTAAATTCATTGAAGGGCTTAAACTATCCACCGCACCGTTGAAAGTGGGTGATCCCACTAACAAGATGACGGATGCTAACTCCGACAAGGGGGATGCTACTAGTGAAAAAGCTCCTTCTTCTAGTGGTAAGAATGGCACCGGCATCTTTGCCCATGTGGAACCTCCACTTGTCTATGGTGGACCAATTCCCTCTACACATTTGAATCTTGCCGGTGCTCCCCCTAAGATTGTGAAAAATGAGGACTTTGATTCTTGGGTTTATTGCTTTAAGTGTCATTTAAATCATGTTAATACTAATCTTTGGAGAATCATTGAAGAAGGTTTCTATCCGCATGATCCAAGCAACTTTTGGGCCGAAGCCATCAACACCGCGTGTCATGCATCAAATCGGCTCTACCTTCGCAAAGGATTGAACAAGACTCCATATGAGATACTCACCGGTAACAAGCCCAACCTCAAGTACTTCTGGGTGTTCGGGTGTAAGTGTTTCATTTTAAAGAAAGGTGTTCGTTTGTCTAAATTTGAGGCTAGAGCTTATGAGGGCATATTTGTTGGTTATGCTACAAACTCTCATGCTTACCGTGTACTTAATAAGTCCACGGGGCTTATTGAGGAGACGTGTAACGTGGAGTTTGATGAGAATAACAGCTCCCAAGTGGAGCAAAGTGGCACTTGTGATGTAGGTGATGAAATTCGTCCTCAAGCCATAAGAAGAATGCGTGTTGGTTTTATCCTACCCATTGAGGAACCCCTTGTGGCCGAATGAGAAGGACAATGCTCCACTCAAGTGGAGCCATCACCAACCCAAGGCCCACACGCTTCCGAAGAACAAAGTGAAGGCCCTCAACCTCAAGAACAAGATCAAGAGCAAGGTCAATCTCAAGATGGTGTTGAAACATCAAGTGATGCACAATGTCAAGTTCTCACCACCGAGCATGTTCAAGATCAAGAGCAAGCTCAAGATCACGAACAAGCTCAAGACGACACTCAAGATGATCAAGTTGACGCTCCTCAGCTCTCTCCAGAGGAGGAATTAGAGCGTGGTGCTGCCAAGATCGCATCCAAGCTATCCACCAAAGACCATCTCATGACAAATGTGCTTGGAAGCTTAAGAAAGGGGGTAAGCACTCGTAGACAATTAGAAACTAATGTTAACATCACGCGTTTGTCTCTTGTGTTGAACCCCAAAAGGTCTATGAGGCGCTCGAAGATCCGGATTGGCTCAATGCCATGCATGAAGAACTCAACAACTTCGAGCGCAACAAGGTGTGGAGATTGGTGCCAAGGCCAACAGGGAACCACAATGTCATTGGAACCAAGTGGATATTCAAGAACAAGCAAGATTCTCATGGGATTATCATTCACAACAAGGCTCGTTTGGTGGCACAAGGCTACTCCCAAGTCGAGGGTATCGACTACGGTGAAACCTTTGCTCCCGTTGCTCGTCTTGAATCCATTCGCATGTTGATTGCATATGCTTCTCATCATAACTTTAAGTTACAACAAATGAATGTGAAGAGTGCTTTTCTTAATTATCCTATTAATGAGTTGGTATATGTCAAGCAACCCCCCGGGTTCAAGGATCCCTAATTTCCTGATCATGTGTATCAACTCGATAAGGCACTCTATGGCCTTAAACAAGCCCCACGTGCGTGGTATGACCACCTTACCGAGTTGTTACAAGACCGTGGTTTTGAAGTTGGGCTAATCGACCCCACTCTTTTTACTAAGAAGGTTAAAGGGGAGTTGTTTGTGTGCCAATTATATGTTGATGATATTATCTTTGGTTCCCCTAACAAAGCTTTCAATGAGGAATTTGCCGCTCTCATGACCTCGAAGTTCGATATGTCTTCCATGGGAGAGTTGAAGTTCTTTCTCGGGTTCGGAGTGAAGCAAAGAAGAGAAGGAACCTTCATCAATCAAGAGAAATACACTCAAGACATGCTCAAGATATTCAAGCTAAGTGATGTCAAGCCGGCTTCCACTCCAATGCCCACCAAATGCCAACTTGACATTGATCCCAATGGTAAAGCGGTGGATCAAAAGGTATATCGCTCCATGATTGGCTCCTTGCTTTACCTTGGTGCATCTAGACCGGATATCATGTTGAGTGTGGGAATTTGTGCATGGTTTCAAGCCGCACCTAAGGAAATTCACTTTGTGGCGGTCAAGCGAATCTTTTGATATTTGGCTCATACCCCAAACTTTGGCTTATGGTACCCAAGAGGAGCAAACTTCAAGCTTGTAGGTTATTCGGACTCGGACTGGGTGGGAGACAAAGTGGATAGTAAGTCCACTTCCGGAGGGTGCCAATTTCTTGGTTGCTCTTTGGTGAGTTGGTCTTCCAAGAAGCAAAGTTGCGTGTCTCTCTTGTCCACAGAAGCGGAGTATGTGGCTGCCGGTAGTTGTTGTGCACAAATTTTATGGATGAGGCAAACTGTAAAGGGTTACGGTGTCATTTGTGGCAAAGTGCCTCTTTGGTGTGACAATGGAAGTGCAATCAAGATTTCTCTGAACCCGGTGCAACACTTCAAGACGAAGCATATTGAGATCCGGTATCACTTCATCCGGGATCATATTAGGCGAGGGGAGATCGAGCTCAACTATGTCAAAACTCTTGATAACCTTGCAGATATCTTCACGAAGCCCTTGGATGAAGCAAGATTTTGCGAGTTAAGGCATGAGCTAAATATCATTGATTCGAGCAATGTTGCTTGAACTCGAGCACACCCCACCATACTCAACTTGTTATCTTGTTTAGATGTAGGCATGGACATAGGGGGAGTGTTGTTCTCTCAATGAACTCTCCCTCCCCCCATTATGCATAAACTAACCAAACTCTTTCACTCTAGCCATTTTTGATGGTTCTTGTGCTTCAAAGATGAGTTTTGGTCATGGGCCCAAGGTTAAAATCTTCGCGGCGCCATACCTTCAGACTCAAACACAGGTGGTCTAGGCCACCGCCCTCTCTTGTAGTAGTGTGTGTTCTTCGTCTTCTTTGTGTTGGTTCTGCGTGTGTGTCTTCTCTTGTTTTCTTGTCGTTTTCTTTTCTTGAACTAAGCCGTTTTGGCCAGTCTTTTGCGGCTGAGCGGTACTACCGTTGGGTGCGCGGTACTACCGCTGATGAACGTCAAGCAGTACTACCACCCACCCCAGTGGTACTACCGCTACGGGGCGGGCGATGGGGGTTATGTTGGGACGGGGGAGTTGCTTTTCTCCCCCATACCCATTTGCCCCACCCTCTCGTCTTCCTCGTCGCTCTAGCGATGTCTCGCCGCAGGAGGGCTTCGGCCAGCGGCCGTCTTTGTGCCGTTCCTCTCCAGTTCCTCCGGTGGAGTCGATCCCCACCGCATCCTCTTGCCATGGATGCCGGTATTGCCCCCATTCCCGTTCTCTCTTTGCCTAGATCTCACATCTAGTTGTTAGGGGCAATAGGCATTGCTTTTTTCAATTTTTGGCTAAGTCGAGGCTTGAGTAGGATGGAGATGGCATCTAGGCCTTTTGGATTGATTATTGGTAGGCTTATTTTTTAATTTGGCATCCCCGGTAGTGCCGGATCTGTCCATGGAAGTAGGGAACCGCCGTTCCCCGTGTGGAGCGGTACTACCGCTCTTCGTGCACGGTACTACCGCTCGAGCGGTACTTCCGCGGTGGGGTCGCGGTACTACCGCTAGATGCCCAATTCCATTATTTCCTACCACTCTTTGATCCATGTTGTCTTGTTTGGAGGCTTATGCTCTTTCTTTCGTGTTGTTTCTTCTGCTCGTGTGTTTGGTTCCAGGTGATGAACATCCTGAGCAGCAAGTCCGCCGTGTCAACCCCGGACGTGCAACGTCCAAGCGCTACCGCACCTTTGAGACAACGTCGGCCTCTTCAAGTGCTCCGCCAAGTGTTCCTCCAAGTGTTCCGCCTCAAATGAAGAAGATGAGTGCGTCCAAGCCCAAGCCAAGGGCCAAGTCTATGACAGAGATGTCTGCCAAGGGATTCTGGGAGAAGCGTCGGCGCAACCCCTATGAGGTCAATCAAGAGCCTGCCTTGGTCAACCGCCCGTTCTGGAACCGCTTTCAGTATGTTGTCTACTTTGATGTGATCAAGGCCAAGAAGAACCTTTTTGTTGACGTTCGTTCCATCGACGTTGCCTTCATGGAGAAGGATCCAGACTACTTTGGGGAGGCTCTTCAGATGTGCTCTCAGTTGAACATCCTCGGGATCATGCAGTTCAACAAGGATTTTGATGCAGATTAGGTGGCTCAGTTTTATGCCACCGTCCATCTTGGGACAGATGAGGACAGAACTCTGACCTGGATGACAAATGGCAGGCTACTTACTGTCAAGTGGAAGGCCTTCATGGAGCTTCTTGAAGTTGATGATCAAGGTCTTGGGAACCCAGTTGGCTTTCGCCCTCACCGCAATGCAACTTCCACTCACAAGCAATCTCTCTGGCCATACTGTACCTTGAAGATTAACCAAGTGACTCAGAAGGAGACTTATGAGCTGCCAGCATTTCAGGATATTCTCCATTGCATCTTCAGGGAGACACTCTTCCCTTGCATCGGCAACTTGGATATGGTACACTCTTACCTTGTGGACATGCTTCTTTTCTGTCAACATGAGAAGGAAGAAAACACTAGAGACTCTTTGGATATCTCTCATGTCATGTGGTCTGAGTTGGTTTCCATCGTCTCTAAGCGCAAGTGCCCTATCTATGGACCGTTTATCATGTTGCTCATTGAGAAGGCCTGGGAGCGCGTGTATCCTAGGGTGGTGCTGGAGACTGGGGATCTAGTTTCTCATGAGATCAAGCGTCCGAGGAAGAAGGAGAACTGGGGCACCACTGCTCCGAGTTCTGGCGTTCCGCCTGGAGCTGCTGACATGGAGACCGAGGCTGATGATGATGATGACGATGACTATGAGCCATCTAGAGCCGAACCCTCTTCGACAAAGAAGCTCAAGCACAAGATGAAGAAACTCTTCTGCATGGAGTCTCACGGGCAGTACATGACTCATGTGGCTGAGAAGCAGGCCAAGAGTCGTCACAAGGAGCTCATGCGTCAGTTGGGTGCGACCGTTGCCAGCGGATCTGAGGGCAAGATCACTGATGAGGAGGAGTGGATTCAGCAGCACTGTCCGTGGACCGACTCAGACACCGAGCAGTTTCTGACCGATGACGGCGGTGTAGATGATCCCGCTGCGATATGATGTTCGAGATCCTCAGTTGGCTATCACCTGGAGCCGTAGCTTCGCTCTTTGCCTTTTTGGTGTCTCGATGCCAAAGGGGGGGAGAGTTTAGGGATTTGTGTCGTTGTCGAGTTGCGAGCGTGTGTTTGTGTGGTGTGGTTGCCTTGCCTGTCTTTCTAGCAAACTCTTTTCTCGTGTTGAACCTTTCTTGCGTTGGTTTGGTTGTGCTCGTGAGACTTATCTTTCATACGGTGTAAGACATATGCACTCCATCGCATCCTATTGAGCTTATGTTATCTTGTGCTAGTTATGCTATGCTCTTATCTAATATCTTGCTTAGTGTTAGCCTTAATTGTTGCAAGATATGCATTGTCTCTAAAATATCGGGGGAGTGTTGATCCTAGTATGTGTATCGTGCAGTCCAAAGCACTTTTCTAGATAGCACACATCTAGGGGGAGCCCGTCTATATTTTAAGATGTGGGGTTTGCTTATGTCATATATTTTCCCCTTTGTGCAAATCCCGTATTGTCATCAATCCACCAAAAAGGGGGAGATTATAAGGGCATATTTATCCCTAAGGTGTTTTGGTGATTGATGACAATGCTTTTGCGGACTAACCGTGTGCTTTGAGCATTTCAGAGATTCATCCTTTGGCACGAGACGATTCTTTCCCCTCGGAGTTTTTATTCAAGACGGTGTAGCTCTTTCGTTTCTGGTTTGGTGGACTTGTCTCGTAGGAGTCACCGTACAATCAAGAGGGGGTCTGCTTTGGTAAGGCTAGGGTGGAATCGACACGCACACTTCATTTTCGCACCCTCTGAGCCTTCCCGCATCGATGGAGGTCTCTTTCCCTGCTTTATGAGCTTGTTTTGGTCCAAGTGGTAGTACCGCTTGTGGGTCCTCAGCCACAGTACCGCTGCGGTACCGGGCTCCTACCGCGTCGACTCGAGGGGGTCACCTCTCATGTCAGATTGTGCAGCACTAAGCAGCGGTAGTACCGCCCTACCACCGCGTTAGTACCGCACTAGGTCTGTTTCCTGCTCATACACCAGCCCTCCCAGACTGCACGGCAGTACCGCGAGGGGGAGCGGTAGTACCGCTGGTCCCAGCGGTAGTACCGCTACCCCCTGCGGTAGTACCGCCCTCTACAGGGCTGTTTTAGGGGGTAACGGTTGGATTGTTCCCCCCTCTATAAAAGTGGGTCTTCTTCTTCATCGTTGACTTACCTCTTCCCCCAAAAGCTCCATTAATGCTCGCTCCATTTTCGCCTAATCTCCCTCCCTAGCCAATCAAACTTGTTGATTTGCTCGGGATTGGTTGAGAAGGCTCCGATCTACACTTCCACCAAGAGAAATTTGATTCCCCCACTAATCCCTAGCGGATCTTGTTACTCTTGGGTGTTTGAGCATCCTAGACGGTTGAGGTCACCACAGAGCCATATTCCATTTTGGTGAAGCTTCGTGGTGTTGTTGGGAGCCTCCGATTAAGTTGTGGAGATTGCCCCAACCTTGTTTGTAAAGGTCCGGTCGTCGCCTCCAAGGGCACCAATAGTGGAATCACGGCATCTCGCATTGTGTGAGGGCGCGAGGAGAATACGGTGGCCCTAGTGGCTTCTTGGGGAGCATTGTGCCTCCACACCGCTCCAACAGAGACGTACTTCCCCTCGAAAGGAAGGAACTTCGGTAACACATCCTCGTCTTCATAGGCTCCACTCTTGGTTATCTCGTACCTTCACTTGAGCAAGCTTATTTGTATTATTTCCATCGCTTGCTTGTGTGCTTGTTGTTGTTGCATCATATAGGTTGCTCACCTAGTTGCACATCTAGATAACCTACTTTGATGCAAAGTTTAATTTGGCAAAGAAAAGCTAAAAATTGTTAGTTGCCTATTCACCCCCCCCCTCTAGTCAACTATATCGGTCCTTTCAATTGGTATCAGAGCCTCGTCTCTTTTTAAGGACTTTGTCGTTCGAAGAGTATGGTTGACGTCGTAGACGGTGTGGAGGAGCACTCCGTTGCAAATCCGGTCTCGTCTACGGGAGATGGGGGAACCTCGGTCTCTCGTGAGGAATTCAATGTGGCCTTGGAGACATTGAAAACCTCCATGACGACCGAGGTTGAAAGCATGTTTACTAAATTCATTGAAGGGCTTAAACTATCCACTGCACCGTTGAAAGTGGGTGATCCCACTAACAAGATGACGGATGCTAACTCCGACAAGGGGGATGCTACTAGTGAAAAAGCTCCTTCTTCTAGTGGTAAGAATGGCACCGGCATCTTTTCCCATGTGGAACCTCCACTTGTCTATGGTGGACCAATTCCCTCTACTCATTTGAATCTTGCCGGTGCTCCCCCTAAGATTGTGAAAAATGAGGACTTTGATTCTTGGGTTTATTGCTTTAAGTGTCATTTAAATCATGTTAATACTAATCTTTGGAGAATCATTGAAGAAGGTTTCTATCCGCATGATCCAAGCAACTTCACCCCTAGAGAAGCCGCGGATAACCAATTCAATGAGAATGCTCTCTTCATCATCCAAGATGCAATTCCGCCCGAAGATCTCCCTCATCTTCGGCCCTTCGCCTTGGCCAAAGATGCATGTATTTGCGTTATCTCCGTCTATCGGGGAAGCGCAAGCATTCAACGCTCCAACTATGAAGTAGTGCAAAATGAAGCCGATGAGTTTGCAATGAAAGAACATGAAGCCGATGAGTTTGCAATGAAAGAAGATGAAGAACCTCGTGAGCTTTATCGGAGAGTAACCAAACTCGCGGTCTCACTCCGAGATCATGGGAGCAAGGACACGGATGACAATTGGATCAAGCGCAAATTCCTCAAGGCAATGATGCCTTACCACAAGGCCATGTCCTCCGTCATTCGTCAAAGGCCGGACTTCCACACTCTATCCTCAAGTGAAGTGTTGGATGAGTTTGTGGCCATGAGCATCTTGGACAAGACCACCGACGTGCTACCTTCTCAAAGAGCAAAGAAGCCCAATCTTGCATTAAAGGCCAAGGTTAGTGTGGAAGAAGAGGATGAAGAAGAAGAAGAGGAGGGCAACCCCGAAGACACAAAGTATGCTTATCATGAACACATGGCTCTTACTTCAAGGCAATTTTGGAGCAAGAAAAACTCAAGGACCAACTTCAACAAGAACAACTCAAGTGGCACAAAGGGCAAGCAACGTGTGAGGACTTGCTATAATTGTGGCAATATGAGCCATTTTGTTGCGGAATGCCCACATGAAAAGAGGGAAGACAATGGTGGCAAGCTCATCCGAAAGGACAAAGCCAAGTCATTCCCAAACAAGAGCAACTTCACCAAGAAGACTCCTCCCAAAGCTGTAACACCCCGGATATGACTTTCCCAATTTGTACTCCAACTCTTGCCGTTTCCGGCTTTAAGTTATTTTATTTTCTTGGGTTCGGGTCTTTGTCTTCGTGTGTTGTTATTGTGGTCATGCATCTCATATCATGTCATCATATGCATTGCATTTGCATACGTGTTCATCTCATGCATTCGAGCATTCTCCCCGTTGTCCGTTTTGCATTCCGGCGTTTCGTTCTCCTTCGGTGGTCATTTCTAGCTTTCTTTTGTGTGTGGGGGTTAAACATTTCCGGATTGGACTGAGACTTGCCAAGCGGCCTTGGTTTACTACCGGTAGACCGCCTGTCAAGTTTCGTACCATTTGGACTTCGTTTGATACTCCAACGGTTAACCGAGGGACCGAAAAGGCCTTGTGTGTGTTGCAGCCCAACACCCCTCCAATTTGGCCCAAAACCCACCAAAACCCTCTCCATCATCTAGAGCGTTCGATCACGATCGCGTGGCCGAAAACCGCACCTCATTTGGACTCCCCTAGCTCCCTCTATGCCTATTTAAAGACCCCCTCCGAAATTCTCGTTCTCCTCTCCCCGAAAACCTAGCTCCTCTTCCACCGCGTCGCACCGGACAAAATCCGCGCCGACGGACATGTCCAGCTAGCCGCCCGCCGACACGTGGCAGCCGCCCATTCGCCCGCGTCCTCGCGCCCACTTCGTCGCTGGTCGGCCCGCCCGGGCCCAGGAGGGGCCCCTGCGGCCCAGATCCGGGCGCCGCCGCCCGCGCGCGCCTCCTCCTTCCTCGCCCGAGCCGGCTGCCGCGCTCCGCCATCGACTCCGGCGCCGGCGAGCTCCGCCGCCGCACCATCTCCGCCCGCTCGCCGACGCCGCCTCCGCCGCCAAGCCCGACGCCGCCGCAGATCCGGTGTCGCCCCGCCTCCTTGAAGCTCCGGGCGACCTCCTCCTTGACGCCGGTGACTTCTCCGGCGAGGGATCCGGCCGCCCTGCCCCTTCTCCGGCGAGCCCGCCCCTGACCTCGGTTCGCGCGCCGGCGATCCAGATCTGAAACCCTAGAGGTTTTTTTTTCTCCAAGTCCCCAGTTTCTTAGATTTTTGGCAAACTTTGACGCATCGTAACTGTGCATCCGTAGCTCCATTTTTGGCATATAGCATATCAAAATGTTCGCCTCAGAGAGTACATCATTTCATTCCATTGCATCATTTTCATTTGAGTTCATCTTGATGCCCGAAATGCTGTTAGAAGAGTGCTACTTGAGATAATTGTCAGATCTGCTACTCCATTTAGACATTTGTCATTTTTGCCATGATTATTGTGTGCATGATATGCCCCTGAGCTCTACATATGTTTTGTTAAGGGTTTTGCCATCTTTCCAAAGGTGTAACCCATGTATTTTTGTGATGTGTGTGGTGACTAGCACAAGCTTGCAAAGTGAGGCACTTGGTAAAGCTGATTTCAGGGATTTAGCATTTCCACTAAGTCCTTGACCTGTTTATCTCATATGGCCATATGTTCATGTAGTTTCCTAGTGATCCGTGCCTCTTTTAAGGATGATCAGTAAGGATGTTTTGTTAATCTTGTAGTGCTCTATCCATCCATGTCTTTGTTTGCAATTATGGAGCACCCTAGCTTGAGTTAATCAAGCTCTACTTTTGCTACTTCGTGAATCTGGGCAGATTGTCTACTTGTTAGCGATTTTGACGATGATGTTGTAGTTGATCCGTGCATGCTATGTTATTGTTCTTGCCATGTCTAGCTGGCATTTTGTGTATTCTTGATGGATGTATGCTTAGATTATCATGACTTACTCCGTAGTGAGTGCATCGAGCTCGTAAACATGCCTACTTGATATCTGTTTTCAGCATGCTCCAGTTTTCACTAAGTCTGAGAACTGATTATGTTTTTGCCATGTTCACATGCTTGCAATTGTATTTTATGATCCCTTCTGGCTCAAGGTCACTAAGGGACTTTTGTTAAGCTCTTTGAGTAGCTCCATGCCATGCTTTACTTTGTCATGTTCAGGTACTTTAGCATATAGTTTTCATGCTCCAAAGTGTGCTATCTGATCTGAAATTCTAGACAAGTGTTAATTTCACTAAGTCTGAAATCTGTTTGCCATATGCATTTTTGCCATGCTTGTTTGAACCTGTTAATGGATGAATTGGCCGTAGCTTAGTGCTAGACTTTTGTTAAGCATAATGAATGCATCCCTTCCATGTATTTTGATGCCATGTTTGGGTGCTGTAGCATGTTCATCTTGTTGCATTTAGATGACTACTTGCTGTAAATCGCAGACCGGTGTCATATTTGAATTGCTTGCCATTTCCAAACCGTAACTCCGATTCCGGCGTTCTTTATATCGTTTTCAAGCGATTTCATCTCATATTTTCAGTGGCACACTTGGATTCCCAAGTTGAGGCCAGGTTCATGCATTCCCTGTCAAATCTTGCATATGCATCCTGCATCGCATCCCGCATAGCATATCATCCTTGCATCATATTGTTTGATCCTTGCGCGTGGTTGATTGTGTTCCGTTTGCTTTTTTGTCTTGTTTGGGTAGAGCCGGGAGATGAGTTGACTAACGAGGAGCCCGTTGAGTTTGCTTTCGAGGATCCAATCAACTCTGACCACTTTGCAAGCAAGATGATCATACCCTCGAAATCACTACTATCTTTGCTTTGCTAGATGCTCGCTCTTTTGCTATGCCAATGCTACGATGCCTACCACTTGCTTTCAAGCCTCCCAAATTGCCATGTCAAACCTCTAACCCACCATGTCCTAGCAAACCGTTGATTGGCTATGTTACCAGTTTGCTCAGCCCCTCTTATAGCGTTGCTAGTTGCAGGTGAAGATTGGAGGCCGTTCCTTGTTGGAACATTTATTTACTTGTTGGGATATCATTATATTATCTTGTTATCTTTATGCATCTATATATTTGGTAAAGGGTGGAAGGCTCGGCCTCTCGCCTAGTGTTTTGTTCCACTCTTGCCGCCCTAGTTTCCGTCATATCGGTGTTATGTTCCCGGATTTTTGCGTTCCTTACGCGGTTGGGTTATAATGGGAACCCCTTGATAGTTCGCCTTGATTAAAGCTTTTCCAGAAATGCCCAACCTTGGTTTTACCATTTGCCACCTAGCCCCTTTTTCCCTTGGGTTTCCGGAGCCCGAGGGTCATCTTATTTTAAACCCCCCCC